>NW_023270503.1:1144939-1391479 GCF_011800145.1 Mirounga leonina
GCCCCACCATATCATTTTGATATCACATTATTTCACTCATTAATAGTTCAGTATGTCTAAAAGAAAAAAAAACTTTTATAAAACATAATCATGATACCATTATTACACTTAATAACAATAATTCCTAAGGATATTCTGACCCTGTCCTTTGATCTTTGCCTCACCAAAGGCATGGAGTGATCAGAAGTTATAGAGAAATTGGACAAGCAATATAGTTAAGCAATCTTGGGCAAAAGAACTCTCCTAGATTACCTGAGATCTGCCCACAACTTTTCTTTTTTTAAGATTTTCTTTTTTTTTTTATTTTTTTGAGACAGAGAATGAGAGACAGAGAGCATGAGAGGGAGGAGGGTCAGAGGGAGAAGCAGACTCCCCGCCGAGCAGGGAGCCCGATGCGGGACTCGATCCCGGGACTCCAGGATCATGACCTGAGCCGAAGGCAGTCGCTTAACCAACTGAGCCACCCAGGCGCCCTGCCCACAACTTTTCAAGCATAAATTTAAAAATTAATACAAACAATTGGTCTTTTATCCAATTAAAATGAATATTACTAGTAGAAATGATTTGCACAGCATGTAAGTGGCATGGGTTAAAACAGCACACAGTAGGGGAACCTGGGCGACTCAGTCAGTTGAGTGGCAGATTCTTGGTTTTGGCTCAGGTCATGATCTCAGGATCATGATTTTAGGGTCTTGAGATCAAGCCCTGAGTCAGGCTCCATGCTCAGTGGGGAGTCTGCTGGTGATTCTCTCTCTCCCTCTCCCTCTGTCCCTCCCCTGCTCATGCTAGCACTTGCGTGCTCGTGCGCTCTGTCTCTCTCTCAAATCAATCAATCAATCAATCAATCTTTTAAAAAATAAAATGGCACACAGTTAACTTTTTACCTATAAAATTTGACCCAGGAAAATTGCATGTGATCAAAATCATGACCACAAAAGGATACTCACAGTAATAGAAAACACAAAAAAGAGAAAAAAACATTAAAAAAGAAAGTATAAGAAACCCTGATAAGTCAAATTTCCTTTAAAAAATTATTAGAAGAAGGAACTGATGCCAATGAAAATAATTTCATTAAAATCAAAGTGAAAGGGGTGCCTGGGTGCCTCAGTTGGTTAAGCCACTGCCTTCGGCTCAGGTCATGATCCTGGAGTCCCAGGATCAGTCCCACATCGGGCTCCCTGCTCAGCGGGGAGTCTCCTTCTCCCTCTGACCCTCCCCCCTCTCATGCTCTCTCTCTCTATCTCATTCTCTCTCTCAAATAAATAAATAAAATCTTAAAAAAAAATCAAAGTGAAAATAGAAAAATCAGAAGTGGTTTAACTCTGCTAAATAGAGGATTGATTGAGTAATTGAATTGGTTAGATTGTTCTGATAAATTCATTTTCCCTAAAAATTCACTGAAGTTGGTATAATTATGATTAAAGCATTAAAGCACTTGGATTTGCAAATGCTGAGGTATCATATCCTTAAGGTCAATATATAAGGGTCAAAACTTCTGGATCTAGGGCAGCACTGTCTGATAGACATATAATACAAACCATACATGTAATTTTAAATTTTGTGGTAGTTACATTTTCAAAAGTAAAAAGAGATGGAATTAGTTTTATCTTTTTTCATACTCTTTGAAATCTGGTGTTTATTTTATAACTATAGCATATCTCAATCCACGCTAGCCACATTTCAAGTTCTTAATATCCCATGTGGTACCGTACTGGACAATACCAATCTGGGGGAAAGGAATCTAAGTAGAAAGAATGGCTTGAGCAAAGATATGGAGTTATAAATGTAGAAGGCAAGTTCTGGAAACAAGAAATGGCTCCAGTGTAGCTGAAAAGGAATGTTTGTGTATGTGAGAGAGGGGTGGAAAGTAGATGGAGGACTAGAGAGGGAAGAAGGGAGAAATATATGGGCTGTAAGACTGGAAAGATAATCTGGACTGGAAGGTTTTGAATATCTTGATAGCTAGACTGTCCTGCTGGCTGTGGAGCTGCTTACATTGTCTTTGTGTAAGACCATAAACCAGTAGCCTTCATCTTCCAAAGAGAACTTTCCTGACTCCCTTGGAGGGTACACTTTTTCTCTCTCAGTTGCTATTTCTATGGTCTCTCCGTCCCCTATTGACTGTACAGAGAAAGGAAGGACTGAATTTTGGGTCTCCAAATGATGGTCCAGACAAACCACTAATGCTAAGTTATATCAAGACATACCCTAAATCATGGCTTTGTACTTTCTTTTTCTCCAAAGCTTATTTTTTCAAACAAAATATTATACAGAATGTCCACATGTAAAAAAAAGTAAACATCTTAAAAAAATTAATACACTAACTCAGTCCTTTTTTAAAAGTAAGTAGATATGGCTGCATATCCAGAATTTATTATTTCTTCCTGTACTCCAGCGTACAGTACTTACATAAACAAAGAAATACTCTTTTCCTTATAATCACTTTTGACACATCTGTATTTAAAAGCATGTAATATTTTGGGGCACCTGGCTGGCTCAGTTGATAGAGCATGCCATTCTTTCTTTTTTAAAGATTTTATTTATTTATTTGACAGAGAGAGACACAGTGAGAGAGGGAACACAAGCAGGGGGAGTGGGAGAGGGAGAAGCAAGCTTCCCGCTGAACAGGGAGCCCGATGCGGGGCTCGATCCCAGGACCCTGGGATCAGGACCTGAGCCGAAGGCAGACGCTCAACAACTGAGCCACCCAGGCACCCCAAGCATTTCATTCTTGATCTCGGAGTTGTAAGTTTGAGCCCCACGTTGGGTACAGAGATAACTTAAAAATAAAATCTTAAAATATATACAAAATAAAAGCATGAAAAATTTTGTTCCAAATTTCTTCCTTGTGAATTGGAGTTTGTTTTATCTTTTTTTTTTTTTTTGTATTACTGTCTCTCACAGGGCCACTATTGGCATTTTGGATGGGACAGTTCTTTATATTTTTATATTTTTAATTAAACTTTGTATTTTGAGGGGCTCCTGGGTGGTTCAGTTTGTTAAGTGTCTGCCTTCAGCTTAGGTCATGATCAATCCCAGGATCCTGGGATTGAATCCCATGTTGGGCTTCCTGTTCAGCGGGGAGTCTGCTTCTCCCTCTCCCTGTGCCCAACCCGCCCCCCTCTGCCCTGTGCTCTCTCTCGCTCTCTCTCAATCGCTCTCTCTCAAATAAAGAAATTAAAATCTTTAAAAAATTTTTATTTCTTTATTTGTCAGAGAGAGAGAGAGCATAAGCAGGGGAAGTGATAGGCAGAGGGAAAAGCAGGCTTCTCGCTGAGCAAGGAGCCCAATGCGGGACTTGATCCCAGGACGCTGGGATCATGACCTGAACAGATGCTTAACTGACTGAACCACCCAGGCGTCCCAAATAAATAAAATCTTAAAAAAAAAACCTTTTTATTTTAAGATGATTATGGGTGGACACACATTTGTAAAAAATAATAGAGATCCCTTAGATCCTACCTCAACGGTAATAACATCTTGCAAAACTATAATGCAATATCACAAGTCCTATATTGATATTGGTACAATCAAGATACAGAACATTGCCATCTGTAGAAGGATCCCTCCTGTTGCCCTTTTACAGCCAAACCTAGTTCCCTCTCACCCTACCCATTTCGTAACCCCTGACAACCACTAATCCATTCTTTATTTCTAGAATTTTATTAACTTAAGAATGTTTTATAAATGGAATAAAACAGTATGTAAGCCAGTTTTTGTGAGATTGGCTTTTGTTTCACTCAGCATAATTCTCTGAGCTTGATCTAGACTGCTGTGCATATTCACCAGTTCATTCCTTTTTATTGCTGAGTGTTACTCCACAGTATGGATGTAACACAGTTTAACAACTCACTTGTTAAAGAGCATCTGGTTGTTTCCAGTTTGGTGCCTGAGTTAAGCAGCTCTGAAATTTGTGTAAATGTTTTTGTGTGAACATTTTCAGTTCTCTTAATTTTCATTAAGTTTTCATTTCTCTGGGATAAATGTCCAGGACTGCAATTGCTGGATCACAAGATAGTTGCATGTTTAGTTTAAAAAAAAAACAAACCTGCCAGACTATTTTCCAGAGTGGCTCTACTATTTTACATTCCCACTGGTAATATATGAGTAATCCAGTTTCTTCAAATCCTTGCCAGCATTTGGTGTTGTCACTAGTTTTTATTTTGACAACTTTTTATAAATTTGTAGTGATATCTCACTGTGATTTTATTTTATTTTATTAAGATTTTATTTATTGAGGCTCCTGGGTAGCTCAGTCGTTAAGCGTCTGCCTTCGGCTCAGGTTACGAGATTGAGCTCTGCATCGGGCTCCCTGTTCGGCGGGGAGCCTGCTTCTCCCTCTCCCATTCCCCCTGCTTATGTTCCCTCTCTCTCTGACAGAGAGAGACACAGCAAGAGAGGGAACATAAGCAGGGGGAGGGGGAGCAGGAAAGGGAGAAGCAGGCTTCCCACTGAGCAGGGAGCCAGACACGGGGCTCGATCCCAGGACCCCAGGATGATGACCTGAGCGGAAGGAATACGCCCAACACTGAGCCACCCAGGCGCGCCTCGCTGTGATTTTAATTTGCAATTACCTGATGGCTGATGATGCTGAACATCTTTTCTTGTGCTGATTTGCCATCTGTATGTCCTCTTCAGTAAACTCGTTCTTCATGTCTTTGGCTCAGTTTCTAATTGGTTTGTTTTTTACTGTTAAATTTAAGATTTCTTTATATATTCTAGATACTAGCCCTTTTTTGGATATGTGGTTTGCAAACACTTTCTCAGAGTTGGTAGCTTGACTTTTCATGCTCTTAACAGGGTCTTTCACAGAGCAAGATTTTAATTTCGATGAAGTCTAGTTTATTAATTTTCCCTTTTATAAACTGTGTCATCTGGTGTCAAGCTTAAGACCTCTGCCTAGCCATACATTGTAAATATTTTTTCTTATGTTTTTTTTTCTGTTGTTACTATAGTTTTATATTTAAGTCTATGATCCATTTCAAGTTATTTTTTATCTAAGGTGTGAAAATTAGGGTGATGCTCTTTTTTTTTTTTTTTTTGGACTATGGATGTCCAATTGCTCCAGCCCCATTTATTGAAAAGACTATCTTTCCTCCACTGAATTGTTTCTTATGCCTTTGTCAAAAATCAGTTAGGCTTATTTGTGTGGGTCTATTTCTTGATTTTTTATTCTGTCCCATTGATCTATGTGTCTACCTCTTCACTCGTCCATCAATACTACACAGTCTTGATTACTACAGCCATGTGATAAAATTTAACATTGACACAAGTGATTCCTCCTACTTTATTCTACCTTTTCAAGATTGTTTTAGCTCTTCTAGTTCCTTTGTGTCTCCATATAAATTGTAGAAAAATCTTGTCTGTATCTACAAAAAAAAAGTTAGATGGGATTTTAATAGTAATGTCATTAAACCTGTATGTAAATTTGGAGAGAATTGACATCTTTACTATGTTGAGTCTTCCAATTCATGAACACCATATGTCTCTCCTTTTCTTTATGTCCTTTTTCCAACAGCAGTTTGTATTTTTCAGTATATAAGTCCTGTACACATTTTGTTAGATTTACACCTAAATAAGTCACATTTTTTGAGTGATTATAAATGCATTGTATTTTTAATTTGGGTGACTACTGTTCATTGCTAGTATACATAAGTGCAACTGACTTCTGTATGCTTATCTTTTATCTTCAAACTTTACTAAAGTCCCTGATCAGTTTGGATGTTTTCTTTGGAGATTCCTTGGGATTTTCTTCTTTTTAATTTTATTTTTTAAAGATTTTTATTTATTTATTTGAGTTAGAGAGAGAGAGAGAGAGAGCACAAGCAGGGGGAGAGGCAAAGAAGAGAGGGAGAAGCGGCCTCCCCACTGAGCAGGCAGCCTGACGACACAGGGTTCAATCCCAGGACCCCGGGATCATGAGCTGAGACGAAGGCAGACGCTTAACTGACTGAGCCACCCAGGCGTCCCTCCTTGGGATTTTCCATGCAGACAATTATGTTATATGAAATAGGGACATATTTATTTCTTCCTTTATGATTATATGCCTTCTATTTCTTTTTTGTGCCTATTGCATTTACAGAACTATGTTGATTAAGAGTGATAAGAGCAGATATCCTTGACTTGCTCCCAGTCTTTGGAGGAAAGCATTCAAGATTTCTGCAGATGTTCTTTATCAAATTGAGGAAGTTCTCCTCTACTCCTGTTTTTGTGAGTTTTTATCATGAGAGAGTATTGGACTTTTTCCAGATGATTTTTCTGCAGCAATTGTTATGATCATGTGATTGTTTCTTCTTTAACCTGTTAATAAAGCAGATCACATTAATTTCACATATTGAGATAGCCTTGCAGCCCTGGAATAAAGCCCACTTGGTCATGATGTATAATTATTTTTATATGTTCCTGAAATCTATTGGGTAATATTTTGTTAAAGACTTTTGTGTATGTATTCATGAGGGATATTGGTCTATAGTTTTATTATTTTTTTTATACTGTCTTTTCTGGTTCAGGGACCAGGATAACACCAGGAGGGAAGTGTTCCCTCCTCTTCTATTTCCTGGAAGGGATTATGTAAGATTGCTGTTAATTTTTCTTTTTTTTTTTTTTAAGATTTTATTTATTTGACAGAGAGAGAGAACGTGAGAGAGGCAACATAAGCAGGGGGAGTGGGAGAGAGAGAAGCAGACTCCCCGCTGAGCAGGGAGCCTGATGCAGGGCTTGATCCCAGGACCCTGGGATCATGACCTGAGCCAAAGGCAGACACTTAACGACTGAGCCACCCAGGCACCCCTTAATTTTTCTTTAAATGTTTGGTTTCCATCTGGGCCTGTAAGTACATTCTTGGAAGTTTTAAAATTATAATAAAGTGAGAAGACACAATTTACCAATAGCAGGAATGAAAAAGGGGATATAATTACAGACTCTGCAGATATCAAAGAGATAATAAGGGAATATTATGAAAGACTCTACACACAGAAATTTGACAGCTTAGATGAAATGGACCAGTTCCTCTAAAAGCAGAAACTATTCCAATTCACCCAATGTGAAATAAACAATTCAAATAACCCTATTAAGGATATTGAATTTATAATTGCCAAAGTTCAATCCAAAGTGGTCTTTGATCTACTTTGAGTTGATTTTTACATATACTGTAAGGTAAGGGTCCAATTCAATTCTTTTGTACATGGATATCCAGTTTTCCCAGCACCATTTGTTGAAAAGACTGTCCTTTCCACATTGCAGGATCTTGGCACCCACACTGAAGAGTAACTGACCATACATGCAAAAGTTTATTTCTGGGTTCTTTCTTCTGTTTCACTGATCCATGTGTCTGTCCTTATGCCAGTTTCACAGGGTTTTGATTACTGTAGCTTTGTATTAAGTTTTGACATTATGAAATGCAAGTCCTCTAACTTTGCTCTTCTTTTTTGGCTACTTGGGGTCCCTTCAGATGCCACATGAATTTTAAAATGGGTTTTTCTATTTCTGCAAAAACAATAAAGCAGCATATGAAAAGATAGTCGAGGTAACTACATCAGAGAAATGCAAATCAAAACCACAATGAGATATCATCTCATATCTATTAGGACGGCTGATATAAAAAAATAGAAAATAATAAGTGTTGCCAAGAATGTGGAGAAATTGGAAACTGAAACCCTTACACCCTATTGGTGAGGGGTTGTAAAATGGTGCAACCACTGTGGAAAACAGTGAGGTGGCTCTTTAAGAAATTAAAAATAGGGGCGCGTGGGTGGCTCAGCTGGTTAAGTGCCTGCCCTCCGCTGGGGTCATGATCTCAGGGTCCTGGAATTGAGCCCCGGATGGGCTCCCCGCTCAGCACGGGAGTATGCTTCTCCCTCTCCCTCTGCCTTTGCTCCTCCCATAACTCGTCCTCTCTCTTCTTGAGAAAGAGAGAGAGAGCATGAAAGTGGGGTGAGAGGCAGAGGGAGAAGCAGACTCCCCACTGAGCAGAGAGCCCAACGCGGGGCTCGATCCTGGGACTCGGGGATCATGACCTGAGCCAAAGGCAGACGTTTAACTGACTGAGCCACCCAGGTGCCCCAATAAATAAAATCTTTTTTAAAAAGATTGAAAATAGACCTTCTATGTGATCCAGTAATCCTACTTTTGGGTATCTGAAAGAATTGAAAGCATGGTCTTGAAGAGATATTTGCTATGTTCATAGCAGCATTACTCACAATAGCCAAGAGGTGGAAGCAACCCAAATGTCCATGGATGGTTGGATGAATAAAGAGAATGTAATATATACATACAATGACATATTATTCAGGCTTAAAAAAGGAAGGAAATCCTGTCACGTACTACAACACGGATGAAACTTGAGAACATTGTGCTAAGTAAAATAAACCAATCACAAGAACACAAATACGGTATGATTCCACTTATATGAGCTATCTAAAGTAGCCACAATTATAAAAACAGAAAGTAGAATGACGGTTACCAGGAACTGGGGAGAAGGAGAAAAAGAGAATAGTTCTTTAATGGGTATATCAGTTTTGCAAAATGAAAAAGTTCTGGGGATCTATTTCAGAACAACACAAATGTACTTAACACTTCTGAACTATATACTTGAAAATGGTTATGTTATGTGTTTTTTTACCACAATAAAAATATTAGCATGTAAAATTTTTTAAGTACATTAAAATAATAACACTATGACCAAGAATGATTTATTCTAGGAACTATAGGATTTTTTGACATTTGAAAATGTATTAATATAATTCATAATACTATTTTAACTAAGGAGAAAACCTATTTGATCACGCCAATGGATGAACAAAAAAGCCTTTAATAAAATTCAACAAACTAACCCAATGAAATCTCCTACTTGAATAACAGGGTACTTCCTTAGCATGATAAAGAATGTCAGAAACCAACAGCCAATATTAATTGCAAAATATTAAACACATTACCGCTGAAGTCAGGAACAAGGCAAGGGTATCTTCTCTCTCTCTCTCTTTTTTTAAAGATTTTATTTATTTATTTGACAAAGAGAGAGCACAAGCAGGAGAAGCGGCAGAGGCAGAGGGAGAAGGAGAAGCAGACTCCCCACTGAGCAGGGAGCCCAATGTGGGGCTTGATCCCAGGACCCTGAGATCGTGACCTGAGCTGAAGACAAGAGCTGGACGTGTAACTGACTGAACCACCCAGGCGCCCCTATACATGGATTTTAAAAAATAAAATTGGGATCATAGTATATTATTATCCTACAACATATTTTCTACACTTAGCAAAATAGCATGGACTGAGTTCTGGGTTGCTACCAGCAATCTACCTTATTCTTTTCAATGGCTGCATAGTATTTCATAGTATAAATGTACCATAATTTACCTAACTATATCCTACTGATGAATTTTAAGTGGTTTTAATTTTTTTACTATTAAAAAAGTGCTTCAATGAATCCCTTTATACACACATCTTAGTTCACTTGTGAAAGATAGTGTTTTAGAATTGAAATTGCTAGGTCAAAAGATACGCAATTTAAGATTTTTCACAGATATTCTCAAATTATCCTTCAAAAATACATACCAGCTTATAGGGTTTGAGAGCATCCATCTATGCATATTCTCAGCAACAAAGATAAATTATGAAATCTTGCAACTTTTGCCCATCTGGTCAATAAAAGAAAAAAAGTCATGGATGTGAGGGTGATCTGGCTGAGACATCTGTCACCCCATTGATCGCCAGGCTTGATTCAGTTGATCTGGCTAGCTAGAAAAGTGTCTCCTTCGTCCCTCACTGCACCATGTGCGTCTCTCCCGAAGCTGTGGGCTTGGTTGAAGAAGTTGACCTTCCCCATTCTTCAGTCTGGGGTATAGGAGTAGCTGCACTCCTCTGCTAGAACCTCCAAACAAGCTCTCAAGGTCCATTTGTAGGAAAATGTAGGAGAAAGACTCCAGACATATCCAATGAGGTGCTATATGTAGCAGTCAGGCTTTGTTTAAAAGAAAAAAGTCATTATTTGTAGATCATATGATCACTTACCTGGAAAAAAACAACAAAATTAACTAAGTAAACCTTGGGGTTTAAAAAAAAATTTTTTTTTTTAAAGATTTTATTTATTTATTTGAGACAGGGAGAATGAGAGACAGAGAGCATGAGAGGGAGGAGGGTCAGAGGGAGAAGCAGACTCCCTGCCAAGCAGGGAGCCCGATGCGGGACTCGATCCCGGGACTCCAGGATCATGACCTGAGCCGAAGGCAGTCGCTTAACCAACTGAGCCACCCAGGCGCCCCCCAAAAAAATTTTTTTTAAGATTATTTATTTATTTATTTGAGAGAGAGAGAAAGACCATGAGCACAAGCAAGGGGAGGGCCAGGTAGAGGGAGAAGCAGGCTCCCACTGAGCAAGGAGCCAGATACATGGCTTGATCCCAGGACCCTGGGATCCTAACCTAACCCAGAAGCCTAACCGACTGAGCCACCTAGGAGCCCCTAAAAAAATTTTTTTTAAGTTTTATTTATTTAAGTAATCACTACACCTAACATGGGTCTGGAATTCACAACTCCCGAGGTCAAGAGTCGCATGCTCTTCCAACTGAGCCAGCCAGGCGCCCCTTAACTAAGTAAAGTTTAGACTGGAGAGCTGGATGTGTGTGAAGGAAAACACTCTCATACCCGGAGGATGTATACAATACATTGTACTCTGGAAGGAATTTTTCAGTATGAGTCAAAAACAGTAAAATATGCATCACTTCTGATCGAGCAATCAAAATCCAGGATTTCTTTCCAAGGGAAATAAGGAAAGATGCAAAGACTTAGCTACAGTAATTTTTACTGAAGCTTGTTTTATAGCTATGAAAAATTGAAAACTACCTAAATGTCCAACAAGGGACTAGTTAAATAAATAATGGTTCATTCATACAGTTGCACACAACGCATCCATTAGTAGTTATATTGTAGATTAAAGTTTGTTGACAATTTCATATTTTTATATTAGCTCAATGAATATCACAAAACAGCATATCAGTATGATACCAATATAAATATATATGGATACTTTTAAATTACCCATCAAATTAATTTTGGTCAAATTTAGTCTGTCTGAAGGTAAATTATTTGTGAAGTCCAAGCCAAATCCAATCAATCCAAATGTACATCAATCCAAATGTAATCTTAGCACCTGACATCCCAGTTAAGTTACCAGGAGTGGATGCAAATATAAACCTCAGAAATAATCCTGACATAAAAATAATACTCATTCTGGGACCTTACAATGAGACTTCTTAATGAAATTAAGGGCTATTTGAATAACTCTCTGTTTGTTTACAAAGATCACAAGCTTTGCCAGGGTATCTCAGAATTGTTTTAAGTGCCCCTGGGGACTCTGGGAACCCTGGAAACCCCATATTGCGCCTGTCATTTAGATGCTTATCCACTGGTTGGAATAATCCAAACAAGATGCTTTCAGCCAAACATTGCAATGTCCCCAGCAAAAAGGAGGGCCAGTGTTTGCTCTGTGACAATTCACTGTTTTCCCAAACCATGAATCAGCCCCATTGTCCCACCCGCTTCTTTGCATCATTCATTTTGTTCATCGGAGTTAATGGCAAAGGCAGGAACATGGCAAAAAAAACACAAAAAAACCCCAAAAAACCTAAGACTGTGGGCAAGAAGGAGAACACGAGGAGGCCACAGTATTTAATTCTGCTTGTAAAGAAAGAGTCAGGATTTCACAGAGGCTGCTTCAGAAAAATGGCTAGAAATGTGTCAGAAGGCTAATTTCACAGAGAGCATCTAATTTACAAAATAATACTTGGCAGTTGATCAGCATTTTTAATCCCAAGGTAAAGGGGTCTCCAAATGTAAATGCATAAAAATTTTCTGGGCACTACATCATGTCAGACTTTTCTTTCCTTCCTCTGCTGGCTTCCCTCCCACCTTACTTTTTTTCTTGCTCCTCCTCCCTGCTCCTTTCCAGTTGGAAAGAGATAATACTCTACATTGTCTCACTGTACAAGCTGATGTTCACTGAGTTGGCCCAAACCTTTCATGCAATTTATTTTAGAATATAAGGGGAGGAAATGTTCTCTCCCAGTTACAGCACCCATAGCCCCAGAAGTCAGCCATATTTTTAAATCCCCATAAACCACTTCAAGGTCATGTCTTTCTACTCCATGATAATTCAATTTACCTCTATTGTACTAGTTAGGACTCCTTGGTTATAAGTAGCTTAAGAAAAAAGGGGCAACTTTTAAAGGATGGAGAGGTGCTTTCACAGCTCCAAAGGACCGGTGTGCAGGGAAGCCATTGAAATGGTTCGAAACCAGAAATATAAAGCA
Organism: Mirounga leonina; assembly: GCF_011800145.1. Taxonomy (NCBI): domain Eukaryota; kingdom Metazoa; phylum Chordata; class Mammalia; order Carnivora; family Phocidae; genus Mirounga; species Mirounga leonina. The sequence continues at coordinate 1,157,241 of NW_023270503.1, forward strand.
ATCTTGAATCCCTACTTCTCCCTCATTACTTCATTCTTTCTCTCTCTGCGTATCTGCTTTTATTTCTCTTCTGATTCACCTGATAAGCAGAATATGGCTGTTGGGTACCTCCCAGTTCATAGGTTAAAATTCCAGCCAACTGCAGACTGATGATCCGTTTCTCAGTTTAATCCTAAAGTCCCCCAAAGAAAAATCTAATCATCACCCTGAGTGATGTGTCCACCTCTCGTACAAAGAGTCATGGCTGGGAGGCAGAGTCAGGTGGTAGCAAAATGGCTCCCAAGAGCCCACGCCAATGATGTGACATATGACTGTGCTTCCCAAAGAAAGGGGGATGTCTAGTTGCCTGAAGAAATGACCAAAATCATAAACCAAATCAGTTTGTTGCTTTGATATTTGGACTATTTGGTTACTGATTTTTTTTCCTTTTTTAAGATTTTATTTATTTGCGAGAGAGAGAATGAGAGACAGAGAGCATGAGAGGGAGGAGGGTCAGAGGGAGAAGCAGACTCCCTGCTGAGCAGGGAGCCTGATGTGGGACTCGATCCCGGGACTCCAGGATCATGACCTGAGCTGAAGGCAGTCGCTTAACCAACTGAGTCACCCAGGCGCCCTGGTTACTGATTTTTTTCTTGCTGAAGCTCAGTAATATTCTAAAGAAAAGATTTCTGATTGCATCTTTACAGGATAAAGTTTGCATGACTATGACCAGTTCATTCTAAAGAAAAGATTTCTGATTGCATCTTTACAGAATAAAGTTTGCATGACTATGACTAGTTCACATAGCAGGGTTGAGATATGTCACCCCTTCTTATGGGTAATTTAAATGACCATCCTTATACCAAATCTCTTAGCCTTTCCAGTTTTCAAGGACTGATAAACTCAAAATTAAGCAGTGAGCATTGACTTTTGCTTCCAGTGCTCCTGAGTAAGGGGCAGATCTATGGGAATATCTTACATCTTGGGAAAGGCAGCTCAATGTTTATAGATTGTCAATAATGTATTGAACATAGCACCAAAAGCTTTGTCATCTTGGCCAAACACTCAGCTCCTCTGGGTCTCTTCCCTGTAAATAGGAGGAACAATATTGTTATTCCTACCTCATAGGGTTCTTTGTGGGTCCAAATGAGATTATATAATCAGAAGTACTTCATGAACTATAAAGAATAGTACAAGTGTACCACCTGTATATCCCAAGCCTCACTTGACTTTAGTACAAATGAGTAAAAGAGCTTTTATATACAACATAATATGAAAGTTAAGAATAGGTTGGTTTCTGACGCCTGGGTGGCTCAGTCGGTTAAGCGTCTGCCTTCGGCTCAGGTCATGATCCCAGGGTCCTGGGATCGAGTCCCACATCGGGCTCCTTGCTCAGAAGGGAGTCTGCTTCTCCCTCTGCCTTCCGCTCCCCCACTTGTGCTCTCTCTCTCTCTTTCTCTCTGTGTCTCTCTTTCAGACAAATAAATAAATAAAATCTTAAAAAAAGAAAGAATAGGTTGGTTTCAACAAATGGTGCTGGAACAATTGGACATCAATATGCCAAAAAAAAAAAAAAAAGAACCTTAATACATATCTTGTACCATATAAAAAATGAATTTGAAATAAATCATAGACAGGGGCACCTGGGTGGCTCAGTAGGTTAAGCATCTGCCTCCAGCTCAGGTCATGATCCCAGGGGATCGAGCCCCACATCGGGCTCCATGCTCAATGGAGAGTCTGCTTCTCCCTCTGCATCTCTACCCCTCATCCGCACTCATGCACACACACTCTCTCTCAAATAAATAAAATCCTTTAAAAAAAAAACAACACTGTAGGGCGCCTGGGTGGCTCAGTCGTTAAGCAGCTGCCTTTAGCTCAGGTCATGATCCCGGGGTCCTGGAATCGAGCCCTGCGTCGGGCTCCCTTCTCCCTCTCCCACTCCCCCTGCTTGTGTTCCTGCTCTTGCTGTCTCTGTCTCTGTCAAATAAATAAATAAAAATCTTAAAAAAAAAAAAAAAACCCACTGTATGTTAAAAAAAAAAGAAAGAAAGAAATCATAGACCTAAATGTAAACCTAAAACTATAAGCCTTCTGGAATAAAATAAAAGGACAAAATATTTGTGATTTAAGGTTAGGCAAAAATTTGTAAATAAGGAACAAAACGTGGGGCACCTCGGAGTCAGTTAAGCAACCAATTCTTGGTTTTGGCTCAGGTCATGATCCCAGGGTCTTGGGATTGAGCCCCACATTGAGCTTCGTGCTCGGTGCAGAGTCTGCTTGTCCCTCTCCCTTTGCCTGCTGCTCCCCCACCCCCACTCTCTCTCTCTCTTTTTGGAATAAATAAATAAAATCTTTAGAAAAAGAAACAAAAGCATGAACTATAAAATTTAAAAATTGATAAATTAGGCTCATTAAAATGAAAACTTCTGCTCTTAAGGAGACACTGTTAAGAAAACGAAAAGACAAGGGGCGCCTGGGTGGCTCAGTTGGTTGAGTGTCTGCCTTTGACTCAGGTCATGATCTCAGGGTCCTAGGATCGAGCCCCGAGTTGGGCTCCCTGTTCAGCAGGTAGTCTGCTTCTCCTTCTGTCTCTGCTCCTCCCCCTCGCTTGTGCTCACTCACTCTCTCTCTCAAAATAAATAAATAAAATCTTAAAAAAAAAAAAAAAGAAAACGAAAAGACAAGACACAGAATGGAAGAAAATATTTGCAAAACACACATCTGATAAAAGATATGTATCCAGAATATATAAAGAACTCCAGTACTCAATAATATGAAAACAACCCAACTCAAAAATGGGCAAAAATTTGAAAAGACACTTCACCAAGTAAGGTGGTAAGTAAGCATATAGAAAAATTTCAACATCATTAGCCTTTAGGGATATGAAAAATGAAAATTATAATGAAATGCCACATCACATACCTATAAGAATGGCTAAAATAAAAATAAACAAATTGACGATACCAAATGTTATAGAGGATACTGAACAACTGAAACTCTTTTTTTTTTTTTTTAAGATTTTTATTTATTTGACAGAGAGAGACACAGCGGGAGAGGGAGAAGCAGGCTTCCCGCTGAGCAGGGAGCCCGATGCGGGGCTCGATCCCAGGACCCTGGGATCATGACCTGAGCCGAAGGCAGACGCTTAACGACTGAGCCACCCAGGCGCCCCAACAACTGAAACTCTTATACGTGCTGGTGGGAATGCAAAAATGGTAGTTTCTTGCAAAATAGATAGGCCATTTAAAGTAGTTAAGCATACATTACCGTATAACCCAGAAATCCTACTCTGGGGTATTTATTTGGAGATATTAAAGCACATGTGTACACAGAGAGCTGTATGCAAATGTCTGTAGCATTCATAATTGCCAAAACCTGAAAACAAACCAAGTGTCCATCTATCGGTGAATGAATAAACACAAGTGGTATATCCATGCAACAGAATACCATTCACCGATTAAAAGGAGCAAATTATTGATACACTGACATAGATGAATCTCCAAAAAACTCTACTGAATGAAAGAAGCCAGGCTCCAGTGATGCCATTTGTTTGACATTCTGGAAAAGTCAAAAGTATAGGGATAGAAATCAGATCAGCAGTTGCCAGGTGTGTGAGTTTGGGATGAACTACAAAGGGGTCTTTTGGGGGTAGTAGAACTGTTCTATATCTTGATTGTGGTGGTAGTGATGTGATCCATGTGTTGGAAAGAACTCATAAAATTGTATGCCTAAAAATTGAATTTTATTGAATGTAAATTATTCTTTAATAAACCTGAATTTTAGGAAAGAACAAGTATGGCAGTTTCTCAAAAAGTTAAATATAGGGTGCCTGGGTGGCTCAATCGTTCAAGTGTCTGACTCTTGGTTTCAGCTCAGATCATGATCTCAGGTTCATGGGATAGAGCCCTGCATGGGGCTCTGAGCTCAGCAGGGAATCTGCTTCTCTCCCTCTGCCCCTCCCCTTGCTCACATACTCTCTCTCTCTCTCTCAGATAAAAATGAACAAGTCTTTTAAAAAAAAGTTAAACATAGAATTAGCATATGGGGGCGCCTGGGTGGTGGCTCAGTCGGTTAAGCGACTGCCTTCGGCTCAGGTCATGATCCTGGAGTCCCGGGATCGAGTCCCGCATCGGGTTCCCTGCTCGGCAGGGAGTCTGCTTCTCCCTCTGACCCTCCTCCCTCTCATGCTGTCTGTCTCTCATTCTCTCTGTCTCAAATAAATAAATAAAATCTTTAAAAAATAAATAAATAAATAAAGCACTTAGTACACGTAGTGAACATTCATTAAGATGTTATGTTTAAAAAAACTAAAAATAGAACTACCAGGGCGCCTGGGTGGCTCAGTCCATTAAGCGTCTGGCTCTTGATCTCAGCTCAAGTCTTGATCTGAGGGTCGTGAGTTCAGGCCCCACATTGTGCTCCACGCTGGGCATGGAGCCTACTTAAAAAAAAGAAAAAAAAAAAACAAAACCAGAACTACCATACAATCCAGTAATCCCACTTCTGGGTATATATCTAAAGGAAATGAAAACAGATTATTAGGTTATCAAAAAGATATCTGCACACCCATGTTCATTGCAGCATTATTCTCAATAGCCAAGATTTGCAAACAACTTGAGTGTCCATCTATAGATGAATGGATAAAAATGTGGTGCGTATACATACATACCATTGAGCCATGAGAAGACAGGAAATCCTGTGAAACTAGCAACAACATGGAGAGAGCTTAAGAACATATGCCACGGACGCCTGGGTGGCTCAGTCAGTTAAGTGTCTGCCTTCGGCTCAGGTCATGATCCCAGGGTGCTGGGATCAAGTCCCTAGTTGGGCTCCCTGCTCAGCGGGGAGCCTGCTTCTCCCTCTTCTGCTCCTCCCCCTGCTTCTGCACGGGCTCTCTCTCTCTGAAAAATAAATAAATAAATAAATAAATAAATAAATAAATAAATAAATCTTTAAAAAAAATTATGCCAAGTGAGATAAGACAAAGACAAGTACTACATTGTATCCTTTACTTGTGAAATGGATTAAAAACCCTCAAAACAAACAAACAAACAAACAAACAAACCCAGAATGGAATGGTGATTACCAGACTGGGGAGTAGTGGAAAGGGAGAGATGTTGTTTAAAGGTACATACCTGCAATTAGTAGATAAATAAATCCCAGAGATCTAATACACGTAAAATACACAAAACTGTATTAATGATAAATTAGCTAAGAGCCTAGATCTTAACGTCCCCACCACTAGAGGAAATGATAATTACACACAATAGAGGTGTTAACTGATAATGGCAATCATTGCAATATAAATGTATGAAAATCAGAAAATCAGTATGTTGTGTACCTTAAACTTACACAATGTTATATGTCAATTATATCTCAATTTTTAAAAAATGTTATGTTCCATCCAGCTCCATAGTTTATCCTGAGGCTCAAGAACAAGGTGTGGAATGACAGGATCTGCTTTATTTATTTATTTATTTATTTAGATTTTATTTATTTATTTGTCAGAGAGAGACACAGCGAGAGAGGGAATACAAGCAGGGGGAGTGGGAGAGAGAGAAGCAGGCTTCCCGTGGAGCAGGGAGCCCGATGCAGGGCTCGATCCCAGGACCCCGGGATCATGACCTGAGCTGAAGGCAGATGCTTAACGACTGAGCCACGCAGGCGCCCCTGGATCTGTTTTAAAATTGTCTGCTATTGGCCTCCACATGTATGTAGGCAACCATTTGCTTCTCTCACCAGTGTTGTGTTTCAGTCAGAGCTCTTTGGGTTTTAAGAAAAAAAAAACCTGCCGGAAATAGATAGCTCAAGTAAAATGAAGGTAAGTGTAAAGATAAGGAAATCAGAGAAAAGCAAAAATGAACTAGGAGCCTAATGGAGACTGGAGCTCATCATTCTTGGAACCAATGATCCTCTCAATCTCTCTGTCCATTTAATTTGTCTGCTTAGCTTGTTTCTAGCTCCCTCCCAACTGTCTTCCTCTGGGTCTTATTTCTCCCTGACTCTAGTTTGCACATGCCCACAACCTTGCTGCCCCATCCTTGATTCTTCATGACGTTTCTGTTCAGTTGGCTACTTTGGACTACTTCCCTCCGTGTTATTTCCGGAGAGAGGAATATGTTAGGTCAAACTCATCTTTTCCAACTTGACCATGAAAACCACGAATAGCTAACCTGATGGTGGATCGTCTCCCTTTAGATAAGGTGTCTGTCTCTTGACAAATCAACTTTGGTCCTTCCCATTTCCCGGTTCTGTCAGGTGGCTTGCTGATCAAAGGCTGCAGTTGGGAGAGGGTAATCTGTAAATAGGAGGTGAATGGGACAAGCATCCAAAAATATGCTTAGTAAAAAATGAATATCATCAGTGCGCCTAGGTGGCTCAGTTAGTTGGATGTCCAACTCTGGATTTTGGCTGGGGTCATGATCTCAGGGTCATGGGATGGAGCCTGGTGTTGGGCTCTGCACTCAGCGGGGAGTCTGCTTGAGATTCTTTCCCTCTGCCACCCACTACCCGCTTGTGCATTCAGGCGCGCTCTCTCCCTCTCAGATGAATCAATAAATCTTTTTTTAAAAAGTGAATATTATTATCATAAAAACCTATCATGCTAATTTGGTACATGAAAAATGGTATTCATTTTAATTTGCGTTCTTTATTAGGGAAGTTGAACATTTCCCCCTCTATTTATTTGTAATCTTTTTTGTTTATTTATTTGTTAATGTTCTTGGTGCATTTTTCTACTGCTGTTTCTACCTTATCCTTGTTTTATTTTATTTTTTTAAAGATTTTATTTATTTATTTGAGACAGAGAGAATGGGGGGAGAGAGCACATGAGAGGGGGGAGGGTCAGAGGGAGAAGCAGACTCCCCACCAAGCAGGGAGCCCGATGCGGGACTCGATCCCGGGACTCCAGGATCATGACCTGAGCCAAAGGCAGTCGCTTAACCAACTGAGCCACCCAGGCGCCCTACCTTATCTTTGTTTTAAAAAATTTTTTGTGTGTGGGCAGGCAGGGGTAAGGGCATGAGGGAGAGGGAGACGGAAAGAATTTCAAGCAGACACTGCTGAGTGCAGAGACTGCTGGGGCGGGGCTCCATTTCAGGACGCTGAGATCATGACCTGAGCTGAAATCAAGGGTTGGATGTTTAACCAACTGGGCCACTAGGCGCCCCTCTACCTTTTCCTTGTTGGTTAGTAGAAGGCTATTAACCATTTGTCTATTGCATCTATTGCAAATATTTCCCCCATTGTCATTTGTATATTAACTTTGTATGTGGTGGGAGTTGACATAAAGAAATTTTTGTTTTGGGTTTCGTTTTTTTTTTTTTTGTAAAGAACTCTTATCTTTTCCTTCATGTTTTCTACCATTAGGGTCTTATTTAGAAAGTCTTCCTGGGGCGCCTGGATGGTGCAGTCAGTTGAGCATCTGACTCTTCGTTTTGGCACAGGTCGTGATCTCAGGGTCGGGAGATGGAGCCCCAAGACAGGCTCCACGTTTAGCTGGGAGTCTGCTTAAAACTCTCTCTCCCTCTCCCTCTGCCCCTCCCCCTGCACTCTTTGTCTCTCTCCCACTCTCTCTCTAAAATAAATAAATAAATCTTTAAAAAAAAGTCTTCCTGCTCCCTAAGACTATAATAACACTCATTTATTTTCTTTCTGGAACGTTTATGGTTTCATTTTTTTTTTTTAGATTTTATTTATTTATTTGACAGAGAGAGACACAGCTAGAGAGGGAACACAAACAGGGGGGGTGGGAGAGGGAGAGGGGGCCCCCTGCGGAGCAGGGAGCCCAATGCAGGGCTCGATCCCAGGACCCTGGGATCATGACCTGAGCCGAAGACAGATGCTTAATGACTGAGCCACCCAGGCACCCCTATGGTTTCATTTTGTACATTACTCTGCATGTGGTAAAATAATAATAGCTAACATTTATGAGGCACACTTTGTGTGATAAACACAAATTTTATTTAATTTTTTTTTTTTTTTTAGAGAAAGAGGGAGAGAGAGCATGTGCAAGCAGGGTGGGGTGGACAGAGGCAGAGGGAGAGAGAGAGAGAATCTCAAACAGATTCCCTGTTGAGCACAGAGCCCGACATAGGGTTCAACCCCAGGACCCTGAGATCATGACCCGAGCCGAAATTAAGAGTTGGATGCTGAACTGACTGAGCCACCCAGGTGCTCCTCTTATTTTATTTTATCTTATTTTTTTAGAGACAATATTTTTTAACACCCATTACCTTTAAAATATATATTTTTTATTTTTTTGTTTGAGAGAGAGATAGAGCACGAGAAGGGGTCATGGGCAAAGGGAGAGGGAGGCTCCCCGCTGAGCAAGGAGCCCAATGCGGGATTAGATCCCAGGACCTTGGGATCATGACCTGAGCCAAAGGCAGACGCTTACCCGACTGAGCCACCAGGCGCCCCACCCATTACCTTTTTTAATCCTCACAGTCACGTAGTCACTTTTATTACCTTGTTTTTAAATATGGGAGAAATGAAGCTTAGGGAGGTTAAGTATCTTGTCTGCAATTACACAGCTAAACAGTGGCAAAACTGCCATTCAAACCCTAAGTCCATCTACTTACAGAGGTCTTACTGGTTGCTGTATATATTTTCTAATTTCCCCCCCAAAATCATTAGTCAATTTTTCAAATATATTTTGTTGTAAAATTCAGCATTTCCCTCACTGATGGGAATGCCATTTTCACCATCCAGTAGTTTTTGCTAAGTTCTTGGGTCCATTCCTTCCCTTTATTTTCTGTTCTATTGATTTTTCCGTCTATCCCTGCGCCGGTAACATACTGTTATAGTGACTGTTGTATTATTTATACATTCTCCTATCTGGTTGGCCAAGTCATCACTAGATGCGCTTTTTTTTCAGTTTTCTGATCTTTTCTTCACTGTTTATTCTTCCAGAAAAATTTTAGAATTATGCGGGTAAGTCTCCAAGAAATTCCACTGAGATTTTTGCTGAAAATATTGGGGGCTAGGGATGCCTTGCATGCTGAGAGTAGAGTTCATCACATTCCTCAGTTCATAGTGTGCACGGTCTGTGTAAGGCCCTCTGCATATTTTAGCCCTCCCTTATTCTTGGTCTACATTCTCCTTCCCCTCCCACACAAACACCCACAGTTATGTGTTTGAAACGCACCCTTGGATATGTATGTGTTCTTGTAAAATAATACTGCTATTTTGTGCAGATGTTTCTAATTTACATAATAGTAATGGTCTAAGGATCTTTCTGTTTTATTTCTTTGCTCAATACTTTTTTTATAACCTGTTCGTGATGCTCATAGGTCCACTGCTGAGGAGCCCACGATGCACCTAAGTATTTCACCAGTGACAGACACCTCGGAAGTCCCCAACTCCTCATTTTCACAACAGAGCTGCAGCAAATATCCTTGTACGTGGTTTCTTATGGACCTGAGAACTCTCTGGAGTATATATCCGGATTCGCGCTGCTTGTTGATGAGTCTGTGTCCTTGATATCCTCATTTCTGCCAGTTTGCACTCCCACAATGACACAAGAGGATGTTCATTTCTCTGATTCTCCCCATTACTTACTGTTTTCTAAGTCTCTAATTTTTGCCCCTGAAAGGTATAAAATGATGTCTCATCGTTTTATTATTTTTTTAAGATTTTATTTGTTTATTTGAGAGAGAATGAGATAGAGAGAGAGCATGAGAAGGGGGAGGGTCAGAGGGAGAAGCAGACTCCCTGCAGAGCAGGGAGCCCGATGCAGGGCTCGATCCCGGGACTCCAGGATCATGACCTGAGCCGAAGGCAGTCGCTTAACCAACTGAGCCACCCAGGCACCCCCGTCTCTTCTTATTCTTGTGAATCATTTGCATTTCCCCAGCTGTGAGTTACCTATTTACAGCCTTTGCCCATTTTTCTAGTGGGTTTCCTGTCTTTTTTTGTGTTCTTTCATCTGTCACATATAGATATTCAATTCCCTGGAGTAGTAGGCGATAGGAATCATACTTTATTTTTCTCCAAATAGTGAGACAGTTTTCCTGACAACATCTACTGAATAATTCATCCTTTCCATACTGACCTGTGCTGTTGTCATCATCTTATATCAAATTCCTATAGATGCATGGGCCTATTTCTGAGCTACTGACTCTGTTCCTCTAGTTGATCTTTCAATTCCTGTAGCATCACCATTCTGGTTTTACGACTGTGGCTTATTTTATTTATTTTTTTTTAAGATTTTTTTAAAAATTTATTTGAGAGAGAGGATGAGAGGAGAGAGAGAGCACATGAGAGGGGGGAGGGTCAGAGGGAGAAGCAGACTCCCCGCCAAGCAGGGAGCCCGATGCGGGACTCGATCCCAGGACCCCTGGACCATGACCTGAGACGAAGGCAGATGCTTAACTGAGCCACCCAGGTGCTCTGAGAATTAGGATTATTTATTTATTTATTTTTAAGATTTTATTTATTTATTTGAGAAAGAGAGAATGAGAGAGAGAGCACATGAGAAGGGGGAGGGTCAGAGGGAGAAGCAGACCCCCGCCGAGCAGGGAGCCCGATGTGGGACTCGATCCCGGGACTCCAGGATCATGACCTGAGCCGAAGGCAGTCGCTTAACCAACTGAGCCACCCAGGCGCCCCTGTGGCTTATTTTATATCATAAAATCTGATTGAGCCAGTCCCCTCTTGTTGCTCTTTGTTTCCAAAATTAATTTAGGTATTCTAGCAAGAGTAAGCTTGTTTAATTTCTCAAAAACTTCTGATGGCATTTTGGTGTGGTTGGAACTGCATTTAGTTTATAGGTAAATTTTTGGCAGGATTGACTTTTTAAAGTAGTAAAAGTCCATAAAATGTAAAGTAAAATAAAAGTATGAGCTTTATAATAAAGTTCAGGTGCCCTTCACTCTATCCCTCCCTGACCCCGAGTCCCACTCTCCAGAAGCCACCACTTGTACCCTTAGCTCTTTCTTCTGCTATGTCTCTCTATATCTCTAAACAAAATATTTACACTGTCATTTTTTGTGTTCTTATTTTAGATATTATCTATTGACCCCTTACTATAGAAATAACATTTTACTCTCTTTTATAGCTGACATAGACATACAGATACACACTCACATACACGTCCTCCGTCTTCCCAATATAGTTGGTTTTTTTAAAAGATTTTATTTATTTATTTGACAGAGAGAGACACAGCGAGAGCAGGAACACAAGCAGGGGGAGTGGGAGAGGGAGAAGCAGGCTTCCCGCCGAGCAGGGAGCCCGATGCGGGGCTCGATCCCAGGACCCTGGGACCATGACCTGAGCCGAAGGCAGACACCCAACAACTGAGCCACCCAGGTGCCCCCCCAATATAGTTTTATTACTATTTAAAAAAATGGACACTCAGGGGGCGACAGGGTGGTGCAGTTGGTTAAACATCCAACTCTTGGTTTCAGCTCAGGTCATGATCTCAGGGTCGCGAGATGAGCCCCGTGCCCAGCTCCATGCTCAGCACAGTCGGCTTGAGATTCTCTTCCTCCCCCCTGCCTCTCCCCCATCACATGCACGTGCTCTCTCTCTCTCTCTCTCAAATAAATAAATAAAATATTTTTTAAAAATTGGCACTCCATTCTTATCTTGTTATAACCATGTAATATTATTCACAGCTGAGCCATATAGTATGCTATGTCCTTTCTTTGACATTTTTCTGTTTTCCCTGGCATTAAAAATAATATTGCATTGTTTTTCCTTGTCCCCATCACATACTCCAAGTCTGCAGAATACCTCTAAAACTGCTGTCAATCTAATCAAACAGAGCTGGGAGCCCGATGCAGGACTCGATCCCAGGACCCTGGGATCATGACCTGAGCCGAAAGCAAACGCTTAACCAACTGAGCCACCCAGGTGTCCCGTTATTGCTAAATTCTATTTATCTCTAAGAACTTGCTGAATCTGTGGGGTTTACCTGTAGGTAATTATACCATCTATAAATAATGATAATTTTGTCTCTTCCCTTCTGTATTAATCTCCTATTGCTGCTATAACAAATTACCACAAATTTAGTGGTTTAAAGCAATACAAACCTATTACCTTATCACAGCCAGTCAGAAATCCAAAATTATTCACACTGGGCTAAAATCAAAGTGCTGGCAGGCCTACATTCTTTTCTAGAGTCTCTAAGGGGGAATCCATTTTCTTGCCTTGTCCACCTTGGCTGCCTGCATTCCTTGGCTGGGGACCCCTTTCAATTCCCAAATCAACAAGCCTTTCTCATATGCTGTCCATCTGACCCTCCTTTTCTTTGACTTGTAAGTACTCTTGTAATTACATTGGCCCACCCAGATAATTCAGGATAATCTTATCTCAAAATCCTCAAGTAATCACATCTGCGAAGTCCCTTTTGGCATGAAAGGTAACATTCACAAATTCTGGGGGTTAGGGCATGGACATCTTTGGGGGCTATAATTCTGTCTACCACATCTTCAAATCCTTAAATGTCTAATTTTTTTTTTTTTTTTTTTTTGAGAGAGAGAGAGAAAGAAAGTCGGGGAGGGGCAGAGGGAGAAGGAGAGAGAGAATCTTAAGCAGGCTCCACGCCCAGACTGGTACTTGATGAGGAGCTTGAGAACATGACCTGAGCCAAAATCAAGAGCTGGACGCCCAACCGACTAAGCCACCCAGGCGCCCCCTATACTTCTAATTTTTAAATTTGCCCTGTTTTGTTGGTGATGACATAAATGTTGACCATTGGTAGGTATCCTTGTTTTATTCCTGATCTTAAAGGGAATGTTACCTAAAGTTTCTCTGTTAAATATTATGTTTATACATAATAGATGTTTGATGGATAATCAAATTTATGGAAGTTACATTCTAAGTTCTCTGGGAATTCTTGTGACAAATAGGTATTGAAGTTTATCAAATTATTTTCTGCATTTATTTAGATAATCCCATGTTTTATTTTCTTTAGTTTGTTACCTTGCTAGGTTTTCTGATGTCAAATCATCTTTTTTTTTTTTAAAGATTTTATTTATTTATTTGAGAGAGAGAATGAGAGAGAGAGAGCACATGAGAGGGGGGAGGGTCAGAGGGAGAAGCAGACTCCCTGCTGAGCAGGGAGCCCGATGCGGGACTCGATCCAGGGATTCCAGGATCATGACCTGAGCCGAAGGCAGTCGCTTAACCAACTGAGCCACCCAGGCACCCTGATGTCAAATCATCTTTACTTACGTTCCTATTTGATCATGATGTATTATTACTTTTATATATAATTGGATTCAGTTAGTTAATATTTTATCTAAGAGTTTCACATCTATGTTCATAAGTGACATAGATTAGGGTTTGTCTGTTTTTGTGTTTGTTTTTGTTTTAGTGTCATCACCTGGGCTAGAAACATAGCGTGGGTGCCTGGCTGGCTCAGTCAGTGGAACATGTGACTCTTGATCTCAGGCTCATGAGTTTGAGCCCCACATTGGTTGTAGAGCTTACTTTAAAAAAAAACACACATAGTGATATTAAACTAAAATGAGGTAAGAAGCTTTCAGTCCGTTTTCTATTTTCTGGAGCAACTTGTTTCTACTATTTTATCCTATTATTTTTATTTATTTTTATTCTCGTATCTGTTACTTTAATATCTGATAGAACTCACCGGCAAAGCTGTTGGAATCTGGATTGCTTTGGTGGGAAGAGGTAAGTAGAGGCCCTTCATTACCATTCTTTTTTTTTTTTAAGATTTTATTTGTTCATTTGACAGAGAGAGACACAGCAAGAGAGGGAACACAAGCAGGGGGACAGGGAGAGGGAGAAGCAGGCTCCCCACTGAGCAAGGAGCCCGATGTGGGGCTCGATCCCAGGACCCTGGGATCATGACCTGAGCCGAAGGCAGATGCTTAACGACTGAGCCACCCAGGCGCCCCACCATTTTTTTTTAACCGATGCTTACTCTACTCAAGTTTTCTATCTTTTCTTGTACCAATTTTGTCATTTTAGATTTTCCCAGAAATTTATTCACTTTTATCTAGTTATAAAATTTATTAGCATACATTAATTTGTAGTATTCCTTTATTATTTGTAAAATCTTTATTGTGGCTGTACTATTTTCCCTTTTATGTTTTTATTTTATCTGCATCATCTCTTTCTTGAGTAGTCTAAGCAGAGGTTTTATAGTATTCATATATTTTTAAAAACCATCACTTGCTTTTATTAATCCTCTCATGATAATCCGTGTTATTGATTTATTATCTTTTTCATTTCTTCTTTCTTGTTCCTTTGGGTTTACTGTTACTTTTTTTCTAACATCCTTTTTAGTGATTAGCTTATTTACTTTCTAATAAATGTACATAAAATTAAACAGCTACAGATTTTCCTCTGTCTATTTAACTATGTCCTGTATACTTCTTTAAAGATTTTATTTATTTATTTGAGAGAGAGAGAGAGGGAGAACACGAGCAGAGGGGAGAGGCAGAGGGAGAGGGAGAAGCAGACTCCCCCATAAGCAGGGAGCCCGATGCAGGACTCGATCCCCAGACCCTCGGATCATGACCTGGGCTGAACCACCCAGGCACCCTGGCACCCTGTCATGTATATTAATGACGATTAACTGACTGAACCACCCAGGCACCCTGTCATGTATATTTTGATGTATATTGTTTTTTAATTCCAATCAAAGTATTTCATAAATATGCATTATAATTTCCCTTTGACCCGAGAGGTATTTAGTGGTATAAATTTTAGTGTTCAGACATGAGCACCTTTTATGGTATCTTTTTACTGATTTTCTTTTTATTGCATTCTGGCCAGAAAACATAGCATATGTAATATTGAGGCTTTCTTAAAGACACGATACATGATTAATGTATTCAATGTTCCTAATGTGCTTAAAAACAGTATAGACTGGGGCACCTGGGTGGCTCGGTTGAGCCTCCGACCCTTGATTTCAGCTCGGGTCATGATCTCGGGGGTGTGAGAGCGAACCCAGAGTCGAATTCCGCACGCAGCGCAGAGTCTGCTTGAGATTCTCTCTCTCCCTCTCCCTCTATCCCTCCCCACATTCTCTAAATAAATAAGTAAATGAATAAATAAATAAATGAATAAATAAAATCTTTTAAAACAATAATGTGTACTTTTGGGGGATTTATTTTGGGGAGAGGCATGACCATATAATACATATATTACCACACTTAATTTATTCATTTATACCCATGTACTAGTTTGAGTTGATCAATTACGTTATCCAAATTATCTGTATCCTTGCTTCCTTGTCTGCTTGAGTCACAAGTTTCTAAGTGGTGACGTATCTATTTGTGATTGTAGTTCTGCCAGCTATTACTTTATAGAATTTGAGGCTATATAATTAGGCACATGTATGTTAGCAGTAGTTATTATACCTTCTGGATCTGTTATCCCTTCCTGTTCTTCTTTGCCTCTTATGATTATTTTTTCCCCTTGAACTGTGTTTTGTCTATTTTAATGTTAAAATTGTTATCATGGCTTCCCTTTGGTTCATATTTCTTTTTCTTTTTTAAGATTTTATTTATTTATTAGACAGAGAGAGAGAGAGACAGCGAGAGAGGGAACACAAGCAGGGGGAGTGGGAGAAGCAGGCTTCTCGCTGAGCAGGGAGCCCGATGAGGGGCTCGATCCCAGGACCCCGGGATCATGACCTGAGCCGAAGGCAGACGCTTAACGACTGAGCCACCCAGGCGCCCCAAGATGCACATATTTAAAGTATACAGTTTTTGTAAGTTTTGATGCGTGTGTGTGAAAATATGACCACCATCAAGCCTATCAAAATTTTAAGCTGGAAAGGAAATCAGAATATCTACTACTCTTTGATTCAGAATTTTCTTTTCTAGGAATTTTTCCTACTGAAAACATACATTTGTTTATAAGAAGAAAGTGAAGAGTCTGGACTCCAACACCAAGAGGTAGTCATTAAGGGTAAAGTAGGAAGAGAACTGTACGAAGAACTATCACGTATAAAATCACTTGCATGGAGCGCCTGGGTGGCTCAGTTGGTTAAGCAGCTGCCTTCGGCTCAGGTCATGATCCCAGGGTCCTGGGATTGAGTCCCGCATCAGGCTCCCTGCTCTGCGGGGAGCCTGCTTCTCCCTCTCCCTCTGCCTGCCACTCTGCCTACTTGTGTTCTCTCTCTATCTCTCTGTCAAATAAATAAATAAAATCTTTAAAAAAATTTTTAAAAATCACTTGCATGTCAGTTATCTATCGATGCACTGTAAACCATCCTTAAACTTACCGGCTTCTTCATGATTTGGGCTGGTGACATCTGGGTGGTTCTTCTGCTGGTCTTGTCTGGAGTCATTCATCTGTCTGTAATCATCTGGGGTCTTAAATGGGGCTGGGTGGTAAAAGATGGCCTCATTCACGTGCTTGGCAGTGGCCAGTTGTATGTAGGTAGGCTGCTGGCTGGGCATCCTCAGTTCTCCTGCATGAGGCCTCTCTATTGAGCTAGCCCAGGTTTGTTCACATCTCAGGCTCAGGGTTACAGCCACAGACAAAAAGGGGCCAGCCCTCTTGTGCAAGCACCTTTCAAGCCTCTGCCTGCATCACACTTGCTAATGTCCCACTGGCCAAGCCCAGATTCAAGGAGTGAAGGAATAATCCCCACCCCTTGATGGGAAGTGCAAAGTCAAGTTGCAAAGGGACTTGCAGGTAGGATGGGAAAAATTATCACAGCCATCTTTGTAAACAAATGAACACTCCCATGACCTATTCAATATATTTTTATTTAGTCAATATCATGTGCCATGGCTAGACCCTAGGTTTAGTGAGAAAACAGAACATTTTCTGTCCTCAAGAAGATCTAATTTAATGAAGAACACACAGACAGCTAAGCTAACAGCACAATGCAACTGGAGCCACAATAATGTTTAGAGGATTCTGTGCAAGCAGGTGGGAGGGTGCATGGTTCGCACGGGGTGAGGAACATAGGAAAAGCTGCCTGGTGGAAGTGACTGCTGAGGAGTCTTGAGACCCTCTCTATTTTGCCTTCTCGATGGGTAGAAAGGGAGGGGGAGGAAGAAGGTAATGCTGAGAAATGAAGCAAAGATTTAGCAACTTCAATCAGCCTTCAATCTCCAATCAGCTTCCTTTCACACATTAAATATGGAATCACAAAATCAAGATGGAAGCCTAAAGTCAAGCAGAACAAAAGAAATATGCCAAGGCCATTTTCCCTGAGGCTCCCAAGTCTCTCAAAATCTTATCAGATTACATTCCTCATAAAAGATCCCTTGTCGGGGTGCCTAGGTGGCTCAGTGGGCTAGGTGTCTGCCTTCGGCTCAGGTCATGATCTTAGGGTCCTGGGATCGAGCCCCGCATTGGAGGGGGGGGGGTCTCGGCTCAGCAGGGGGTCTGCTTCTCCCTCTGCCATTTTTTTTTCTCTCTCTCTCAAATGAATAAATAAAATCTTAAAAAAAAAAGATCCCTGTGGAAGTGACTTTCCTAGATGGAGATTGTGGACACACTGCCCACTTCCTGTGGGTCTGGAGCACAGTCTATTTCACTCATTCTCAGCAATGCTACCTCTCACATATTTCTGGAAGAAGGCTATGATCAGCATCACAAGCCAAAATGTCCTAAAAGACAACAGAAGAATGGCATTGAAAATGTAACAATGGGGCGCCTGGGTGGCTCAGACGGTTAAGCGTCTGCCTTCGGCTCGGGTCATGATCCCAGGGTCCTGGGATCGAGTCCCGCATCGGGCTCCCTGCTTCTTGGGAGCCTGCTTCTCCCTCTGCCTCTCTCTCTCTCTCTCTCTGTCTCTCATGAATAAATAAATAAAATCTTTTAAAAAAAAAAGAAAAAAGAAAATGTAACAATGATACAAAGTACATGGTCGGTGTTCAATGAACGATTCAAATTTATAAAAAATGTTTAGAAGAAAAGACACATAGGGGCACCTGGGTGGCTCAGTCTGTTAAGCGTCTGCCTTCAGCTCAGGTCATGATCCCAGTGTCCTGGGATCGAACCCCCATCGGGCTCCCTGCTCAGTGGGGAACCTGCTTCTCCCTCTCCCTCTACTGCTCCCCCTGCTTGTGCTCTCTCACTTTGTCAAATAAATAAATAAAATCTTTAAAAAAAAGAAGAAGAAGAAGGAGAAGAAGGAGGAGAAGAAGAAGAAGAAGAAAAAGAAGAAAAGACACATGCCTAATAGTGATCTGTGTTTATCTCTGGTCTACTCACTGGAATTTAACAGGAGAAGGAACTTTCATTTCCTATATTTACTTCCCTATTGTTTGAATATTCTACAATCAGCAGATAGTACTGTTAGTACCATAAGTTTAAAAACTTTGAAAAAAGAGCTAAAGGTCTGAAACATTTCCATCTGATACTATTACTATTACCAAACTCTCAGTGAATACTTGGTATGTGCTAAGCATTTTGTAAGTATTTAACATAAAACTAACTCTATGAGTTAGGTACAATCATTTTTCTTGTTTTATAGATTAGGAAACTGAGACTCAGCCAGG
Organism: Mirounga leonina; assembly: GCF_011800145.1. NCBI lineage: Eukaryota > Metazoa > Chordata > Mammalia > Carnivora > Phocidae > Mirounga > Mirounga leonina. The sequence continues at coordinate 1,175,660 of NW_023270503.1, forward strand.
TTATAGAATTTGCCCAAGAAGACACAGCTAAGAAATGTCACAGTGAGAGTTTGACTCTGGGCTGTTTGACTTGAGAGGTTTATTTATAATCATTATGTTATACTGAAATACCACTATCAGCAGGGGAAAGGACAAACATTCCTGGAAGCCTGAGAGTAAGACCCAAAGCAGCAAGTACAATGTCACAAAAGCTTTATATTTTACCTTTCAACTTGGTAAGATACTCTCTGTCTCGTAAAACATGTACATTTGTTTGAAAATGAAAGCATGCAAATTATTTTCCATCAGGTCAAATGAATGCTCCGGAAAGATGCCCATGTCTGTCCTGGGGCTTTATGTGTCCTGGTCACGCCACTATGCATGTTGAGACAACTGTTTCTCAAACAAAATCAGTTCTTCACGTTCTAGCATTCTCCGGTAGATCAACTAGGTCACAATGTTTTCTTAAGGTCCTGGAAGAGACTAAACATCTGTTAACTTCAGTTTCTACCCTGGTTCCAGTTCAGGAGATAAATTCTTCCTATTAAGTAAAGCATCCCAAATGACCTGTCTGGTGACAGCTGACAGATTGGCAGGCCTGCGGGCCCAGGGTGTGACATTCCTCAGGCTGGCCACAGCTGTCTCTGACATGGTCATCTCCACACAGCCCACAGCCCACTTTCTAGGAATTCATACACAACGACTACTCAATGATGCAGTTCAAGCCAACACACAGTTGTTCAATGATTAGTAAGTGCAAAAGTTCATCCACAAAAGAAATTGGAAATAGACAGTGGTAATTGTGCACAACAATGTGGACGTGAGTAAGCCACTGATCTGCACACTTAGAAATAGTTAAAATGGCAAATTTTATCTTCTATATTTTACTACAACAATAAAATAGTAAAAAAAAATTTATTCACAGATAAACAATATTGGGTCCTGGCCTCAGGGATATTCTGGGGTTGGCGATGGTAACTCTGTTCCTGGTGGATGAAACCATTACCCACGAGGAGAGCAAGTCTTAGGCAGCTCATGCTGCTATAACAAAATACCATAGGCTGAGAACATTAACAGACACTTAATTCTCACAGTTCTGGAGGCTGAGAAGTCCAAGATCAAGGTGCCAGCAGATTCAGCATCTGGTGAGAGCTCGCTTCCTGGTTCGCAGGTGGCCATCTTTACACTATAACTTCACATTGTGGGAGGGGCGAGAGATCTTTCTGGAATCTTTTATAAGGGCACTAATCTCATTAATGAGGGCTAATGACCCTCATGACCTAATCACTTCCATAGCCCCACCCCTCAATACCCCATCACCTTGGCAGTTAGGATTCAACCTATGACTTTTGGAGGGACACAAACATTCAGACCTTAGCCGGGGCCTTGGGGCCATTTGGGTGGACTTAAAAGCTATAGTACTTCCTGGCAAGAGTTAACAAAAACCAATGACATATACTGAGTATCTACTATGTTCTAGACATTGTCACCTAATCCTTAGAGCTGCTCTAGAAGGGAGGTTTCAGTGTTATCCATTTGTTTAAGGGAGGAAGCTGCGGTTTAAAGAGGCTAATATCTCGTTCAAGGTCACATTGCTGGGAAGAAACAGAGTGAGGACTTGAACCAGGCTCTGGCCCTGAAATCGGTGCTTTTAGTCATCACTCAAGCCTGTTTCAGGACTAGGCTACAAAGTGGAAAATTCTACCTCCCCTACTCCTCCTGCGTACCAGCCCCAGGCTAGCTCAGCATCCCCCAGTGTAGCCTTGGCACCTCAGACCACCTCAGTCTAATTCAACCCACAGTCTTTCATTATAACTAAACCACTCCCGGAAAAACCAGGAGAGGAGAGGGGGAAAAAAAATCAGTGCTCACACCCAGAAGGATGGCTATTTTTAAAACAAAACAAAGCAAAACCCCCCCAAACAGAAACAAGTGTTGGCAAGGGTGTGGAGAAAGTGGGACCTTTGTGCATTGCTGGTGGGAATATAAAAAGATGTACCCGCTCTGAAAAACAATATGGCAAGTCTTCAAAAATTAAACACAGAATTACTATACGATCCAGCAATTCTACTTCTGGGTAAATCTCAAAAGAAGTGGAAGCAGGACTGGGACAGATACACCCATGTTTATAGCAGCATTATTCACAATAGCCAAAAAGCAGAAGTAACTCAAGTATCCATTGAAAGATGAAACAAGGGGTGCCCGGGTGGCTCAGTTGGTTAGGCATCTGCCTTCAGCTCAGGTCATGATCAGGGGGTCCTGGGATTGAGCCCCTCATCAGGCTCCCTGATCGGCTGGGAGTCTGCTTGTCCTTCTCCCTCTGCCCTGCTTGTGCTCTCTCTCTTTCAAATAAATACAATCTTAAAAAAAAAAAAAGAAACAAAATATGGTATATACATATAATGAGATATTATGCAGTCTTGAAAAGGAAGGAAATTCTGATGCATGCTGCACCATGAGCGAACCCGGAAGAGATTCTGCCAAGTGAAATAAGCCAGAAACAAGAGGACAAATGCAGTATGACTCCCCTTACATGCGGTTCCTGGAGTAGTCAAATTCGCAGAAACAGAAAGTGAAATGCTGTCGGCCAGGGCTTGGGGGAAGGGAGGAATGGGGAGTTACTGTTTAATGGATAGAGGGTTTCAGTTTGGGAAGATGAAAAAGTTCTGGAGACGGAAGGTGGTGATGGTCGCATAACAGTGTGGGTCTACTTAATGCCACAGAACCGTACACTTAAAAATGATTAAAATCTTACATTTTATGTTATTTATATTTTGTGACACACACATACAAAAAAAAAAAAAATTAGTGTTTTCCAGTGGGACCCAGGCTGGGCTTCTAGGGGTTGAGAAAGTGGGGAGAAGCAGGAAGAGGGGAATTGCTCAGGCACCTTGTCCTGTCTTCCTCAGGCAGTCTGCCTCCTGTGAGGTTGGGTGGAGAGCAGAAGGGCTGGGATCATCTCGGGAGGAAGTTGTGAATTTGTCCCGGACTCTGGATTCTTTAATAGGGGTAGGGGGCAGAGCAAACACTAAACCCTGTCAGTCTCCCCGCGCCTCTCCCCTCTCCCGCTGCACCTGGCACGCTGCTGGGCCCCAGGAGCTGTGCAGGGCCGGGGTAATTAACTGACAGAACTACACCCTGGGCTCCTTCTCTCCTCTACACTCCTGGCACTGTCCTCTGGCCTTAGGGTGCCTCCCAAGGGTGACTGTCCCACTGCTACGTAAGCCCCAGCAATTCAATTTTCTTGTAGAAACGTCCTCTGCAATGTGGCCACCTGAGCAAGATGAGACTGTCAGGATGCAAGGGATGTGGGCCGGGAAGTCCTTTCCCACCCTTTTAGTCATTGAGCCTGCCTGGGCGAGGTGTCTCATCCTGGACTCCATCGCTGACAAAAATGTGGCCCAACCAGGACTAGAGCAGGAAGCAGGGATCCATTTGACATCACCAGGAGAAGAGGAAGCCAACCTGTTTTCTGGTCACTGAAGGGAATTTTGAAAAATTCCATTCACAATTTTACCTTTCATAACATAATATAGGTTCAGAGAGCTAAAAAGCTAAAACGTCAAATAGAAGAACAAGGCTTAAAGGGGAAACGGTGGCCCTTTGTTCTCCCTCTCCCACCTCAAGTCCAGCTCCTCAGATCCAAGCACTCTTAACTCCTTATTAGTGGTTTCTTCTGGACTTACACACGTACCTCTAGTAACACGCTTATAGGGCATTTCTGAAAATTTCGTTTGCAGGATGGGCTTCCTGTTAAGGACTTGAAGGATTTAATTCTTACTTCATGTCTTCCTCTCCCTTCTCAATGTCTTTTCACACAATTTTGGTTAAAGCCATACTTCGTGTCCTCATGACAAGGGTAAATATACATGAGGGCAGACTCAAGTACATTTCCCTTTTGTTTTCCCTGGAGTTAATGCTCTCTGTTGTCACCTGCTCAGCTTTGTTGGAATCTGTGAGTCTTCCCAGACCCTCCAAGGACTCTGTAAACCCCTCTCAAGCCAATTTTCCACACAAACTTGTCGGATAACCCCTCAATTCCATCCACCCCACCCCTCTCCCCATGGGTCCCTCTTGCAGTCCCTTCCCCACCTTGCAAAGCTCCCTTCCTGACACTTTCCTTTGCTGACCTCAAATTCTGAAGAGAATTGTGTTATCACTATTTTATATGATTTCAAATGGCCTACTTGCTTATTGTAGAAAAATGTAAAAGGCACAAGAAACAAAATAAAGGTGATATATAATTCTTCTATCCAAACATAACTGTTAACACTTTGGTGTCCATCTTTCCAATCTTTTTTATGCATATCAATATATATCAAAGAGAGGAAAATACAATTCAGAAAACAAAGGCCGGGAGAGCCACATTTCTGCCCCTGGGAGAGGAGCATGACTCCCACCTGAGTGGCGATTCCTTTGTGGGGGAAAACAGCTTGTTGGGCCCATGAGTGGATGAATATCAAACGTCAATCTGCTCCCCTGCCCTCCACCCAGCCCCTGCAGCTGCTGGTTTAAAAAGACAAGGACAGAAAATGCTTGAAAAAACAAACAGAGCAGGGACGCCTGGGTGGCTCAGTTGGTTAGTTTAGGCGTCACTCTTGATTTTGGCTCAGGTCATGTTCTCAGGGTCGTGGGCTCAAGCCCCGTGTAGTTCCCCGCTGAGTGGGGAGTCTGCTCGAGATTCTTTCTCTCTCCTTCCCCCTTTGTTCCTCCCTGTCTCCCTCTGCCCCTCCCCCTGCTCTAGCACGGGTGCTCTCTCTCTCTCTCTCCCCCCTTAAAATAAACAAATAAATCTAAAAAAAAAAAACAACAACAGCAATAAAATACTCTGCCAGGACAAAGCGGTAAGAATTAAAACATTGAAAAATTAAATTTTTTAGGGGCGCCTGGGTGGCTCAGTTGGTTAAGTGTCTGCCTTCAGCTCAGGTCATGATCCCAGGGTCCTGGAATCGAGCCCCGCATCGGGCTCCCTGCTCTGCGGGAGGCCTGCTTCTCCCTCTCCCACACCCCCTGCTTATGTTCCCTCTCTCGCTGTGTCTCTCTCTGTCAAATAAATAAAATCTTAAATAAAAAATTTAAAATTTTTAAAGATTTATTTATTTATCTTGGTAGGAAAGGGGCAGAGGGAGAGAATCTTAAGCCAACTCAGCACTGAGCACGGAGTCTGATGTGGGGCTTGATCCCACAACCCTGAGATCATGACTGGAGCCACAACTAGGAGTTGGATGTTCAACTGACTAGCCACTCAGGTGCCCTGAAAAATTAAAATTAAAAATTAAGGGAATGACAAAAATGATAGTTTGAGAGAGAAGGATCTAGTACTGCACTGTCCAATATGGTAGGCACCCCATATGAAGATATTTAAATTTAATAAAATTTAAAAATTCAGTTCCTCAGTTGCACCAGCCACATTTCAAGTACTCAACAGACACATGTGGCTGGGGCTACCATATTGGACAACACAGACCAGAACATTCCATCATTGCAGAAGACTCCGTTGGATTGCACCAGCTCTAACAAAGATCAAAAACTTGCAAAGCGTGGGCCAAATTTAGGTCATAGTGGCAAAGCATTATGATTAAGGGGTAGTCTCTATGGCCAGATGCCTAAGTTCAGATCCTGCTCTGCCGCTTATTATCCATATTGACTTTGGGCAACTTAATCTCTGTGCCTCAGTTTTTTGGGGTTTTTTTTAAATCTCTAAAGTGCAGATAATGATAGTAACTACCTTACAGGTTGTTATAAAGACCAAATAATTAACACCTATAATGTGGTTAGGAAAGTACCTAACATATAGTAAGTACTTAATAAATACTTCGATTTGCCTATCAGTTACTAACAAATGAAGTTGAGGATTTTTAAATAAAAACTTAGGTTTCAGGGCGCCTGGGTGGCTCAATCGGTGAAGCCTCTGCCTTCAGCTCAGGTCATGATTTCAGGGTCCTGGGATCAAGTCCTGCATCGGGCTCCCTGCCCGCAGGGAGCCTGCTTCTCCCTCTCCCTCTGCCCCTCCCCCTGCTCATGGTCTCTCTCAAATAAATAAATAAATAAAATCTTTTGGGAAAAAAACAAAAACAAAAACCTAGGTTTCCGGCTTTTTAAAAAATCTACAAGGCCTGGCAACCTTGGCTTGCATTTCTACAATGCTACAATTGATGAGAATGGAGTAGTAGCTGCCCGGGTAAGATGGAGCATAAACTCACCGGCAGCCCACATGTTCTTGCTCACACATGTTCTTTTTGGGCAGGTGTTACATCAGCTCCACTCAGAGCCCATGTCTTTTTCTAACTGGCACAAAGGCACAACATAGGCTAGTGGGCAGGCCTGGGGAAAGTGGCAAACACATGGACATCAAGAAATAAATGCCTTCAGGGGCGCCTGGGTGGCTCAGTCGTTGGGTGTCTGCCTTCCACTCGGGTCATGGTCCCAGGGTCCTGGGATCGAGCCCCGCGTCAGGCTCCCTGCTCGGCGGGAAGCCTGCTTCTCCCTCTCCCGCTCCCCCTGCTTGTGTTCCCTCTCTCGCTGTGTCTTTCTCTGTCAAATAAATAAATAAATAAATCTTTAATAAAAAAAGAAGAAAAAATGCCTTCAGGAGGGGAATGGCAGGTGGCTCTCTAGGGCACTGATATCTAAGGCTCAATTCTGAGCTGGAACCCAGACTGTAAAGTGTTGTGATTCTTACCTCAAATCTTCAGGAAATCTGTTGCACACAGAGTTTTTGGTGTACTGTGGTTTTGGTGAAATGAAGGTGTCCAGCAAGGAACAAAAATGGTGGTAAAAACAGAGTGAAAATTGAATTTTGCAGTGTCCAGGAGAACAACAAGCCTCTTGGAAAAATCTTAGGAGCTTTTTTGAAGGTGGGCACCAGAGTGTGTGGGGTATATGGAGTCATTCTATCTGAATAATGAGGAGAGCATGACTCTAAGGCTGGGAATATTGGCCATCCCCTGAGGCAGACATCTGGATTATAGGCTCATGTACATTGAGAAAGGGGAGCAGAGAATCAGACTATTTGCAACTTTGTGATTGCCTTCTATCTCATCATGTCTCATGAACATCTTTCCATGTCATTATTCTTTTACATCAGATTCTCAAAGAGGGGATAGTCCATACCAAAATCAAGCCACACAGGTGTATCAGTCAGGAATCAGGTGAGGAAATAAATCACTTCCAATGTTTAAAAACAGAATGCATTCAGCACAAAGATTAGGTGATGACCAAACCCCTGGAAGGGAGAGGAGTGCACTGAAAGCTTGCTTTCATGAATGACTCCCAGAACACTCTCAGGGCAGTCATCCCTTCCGTCACCCTCACGAAGGTTGAGTTCTAGGACTTACTACTCAAGCTATAATCCAGGTATCAGAGAACTGGGACAAGGAGGCTATTGCCATCACTCCAACCTGGACGCTGGCATGTGAAACTCTGCCACAGCTCTCTCCACAGTTTCCCCTCAGCATCCGTGCACCTGAGGAGGGGACATTGGCATCTCATAGCTTTGCTGGCCGGAAGCAAACCGCAAAAAGCAACAAGAATGTGGCACAATCCCACCTCACTTCCACTTTTCAAATCTCACAGAAATGGATCTAAGTGGCAGGACCTAATATGCACCCAGAATCCTAGCTGCATGCAATCTGGGAAGCATAACCTTATCTTTTCAGCCTCTGTAGCACAGAGAGGACCTCTGGAGTAGATGCTGAGAGTCTGTCAACCATATCCTGCACAGAGATTCTAGTACGTCACCTCTAGGATATCATCATCATCTCTGTTATGGGCAGAACTGTTTTTGTTCTCCCTGCTATCCATGCCCCCTTCTTCTAATGATGGTCTCCTGATTTTCCTTTGGAGACCCACCTCTCCTACTTGCAGTCCATGTGGTCGGGTGAGGCTTATCCCAGACCCCAGTCCCAGGGCAACTAGTGCACTTCATCTCCTGTTCTTGCTCAGTATGTAGTCACTCAGAGAATATGTAAAGGGATGTGATATCATCTTTCTGGAGACACCAAGGAGAGAAGGGACAGCCATTTATCTTGGACCGTGGAGACATTTACCGACCTAGAAGCTGGGGACAAAGTATTGATTCTTGTTGCTTTCTGCGCTAAGATTTGTCAGTTGTCTGGCCTGGAGGATGCAGACAAACAAATCATTCACAGATATCTTCAGAATTTCCAACTATCTACAAAGAAGACAATCTTGATTTAAACTATTCTGCCCTTTAATTAAATGAAGCCTTAGGCCATAGTCTCAATAGTTTATTTGGAAAATGTGGTCCCCATAACACCTTTACACTCAGCCTAAACTTTCCCCCAACACACACACACACACACACACACACACTTCCTAGCTCGACCTCTCATTTTCTCTTACTCACTTGTTCCTAGGTAAGATGTCTATTCCTTAACACCAACCTCCACAGATGCTGGGTCACTCATCTTTCCAGGAATTGAGCACAAGAACACCCAGTTAAAAGAAAGATGAAAGAGGGGCAGAGAATAATTACCTGCTGAAGGAATTCCTGGTGACTCTGTATATCTGGAGACACAGAACTGCTTTCCATGGCCCTCAGTCCTCTTTGGCTGAGAATCTGGGCAGTCAGTAATGGAAATAGCTGTGAATGAGACCAGAGATCTGGCTCTTAACCTGGACAGCCAAGTGACCCTGGGTAATCTCTCTGGGTCTCAGTTTCTCATTTGTAAAATAGATAGGGTAGATCAATTTATTTTCCAGCTTTGATGGCTTATAGCCAGATACAGGCTCAGTGCTGATTTCAGAGTAGAATGACACAAGGTGTAAGACAGTTGGCTTTAGAAAAACCCCATTTGTGAAGAAGACAAATGGAATTATATTAAAGCAAGGGCTCTGAGCTAGGAGTCAGGAAACCTGGACTCTGTACTTGCTGCATCATAAACTAAGTATCACTGGGCAGGTCACCTGGTGTCTCTGTGCTGTAAAGGGAGAGGCTTGGAGAAGATGATGTCTGATGGGCTTTCCAGCTCTGAGGTCCTATAAGAGCCAACGATTCAAAGTCACCAAGAAGGTGTCAGCCCTAATATTTTGCTGGGGAAGTAAATCAGAAGGGAAAGTGAATGCCCTCAGTGGCCGAAGGGGCTGCATCTGAGAGGTTTGATCCCCTGCTGTGTTCGTAGGAGGCTTCCTTCCTGGTTGTTCTACCCTCACTCCCAGGGTCCAGCTTTAAGGGCAGGAGCTGGTACATCTGAGGCCCAAAGCCAGCTGAATGAGCAGGACCTTGAGTTCTGCTGAGTCCTCCCATGGCTGGAGTCCAAGGGCTGAAGACTGAACTTTCCTAGCAGCTTATCAGCGCCCATTACTAGCCCAGCCCAGGTGACTACTTGGCAGCGGACTTTGGTTATTTCCCCTCCTCCCAAAAAGTGCCCCTTTGAATGGTACACTGGTCCATGCCAGACCCCACACTGCAGGCGACTTGTGACCTCCAAGTCTGGCTGTAGTGAAGGTCAGTAAAGAGCAAACCTCCTTGAAGATTTTCCAGGCTGAGCCACTTCAGAGAGGTGTCACAAGGGGGCAAGGCCCACTCTTGAAAACAATGTGGACTAAGGATGTCTGGTAGGAATAGAGAAGGGGCTCCTGCGGGGGGAGGAGGCAGAGGCAATGAAGGGCAGGGGACAAGAATAGAGAACTCTGGAGTTACCTCAAAAGAAGAGCAGGGCTGGGGCACCTGGGTGGTGCAGCTGATTAAGCGTCTGACTCTTGGCTTCAGCTCAGGTCATGATCTCAGGGTCATAGGATCGAGCCCTTGCATGGGGCTCCCCGCTCAGGGGGGCATCTGCTGGAGATTCTCTCTCCCTCTCCCTCTGCCCCTCCCCCCACCCCCCCTTAAAGTGAATAAATAAATCTTTTAAAAAAAAGAAGAAGAAGAAGAACAGGGTTTGTAAAGTGAAAAGAGGCATAGAGTCCAAGAAGTCTATTTCACTGCAGGTAGAACTTATGTGAGTAACAGATTAGAATGTGTAAAATAATATATTCCAAATAGCCTAATTACATATGCTACCTTTCAGCATTTCTCCCCCCTGCCCCGATTTAGAAAGTAATGTAAGGTAAAAAATATGGAAAAAAGTAACTAAGAAAAATCAGCATAATCCTACCACCTACTGATAACCACTATTAATATGTTGGTGAGTTTCCTTCTGGTCCTTTATTTTATGCATATGTACACTGTATAATTTTTTAAAAGACAATACTATATATGCTTTTTTCTAATCTGTTCTTTTCACTGAGCATTATATCATGAACATTTTTCTTCTCAATCAACACTGATTCCTGTAATCATTTTTAATGATGGCATGTAGTTTGATCATATGGATATGCCATTTTTATGCAAAAATCCTTTATTACTAGATATTTAAACAATGTCTATTTTAAACTATTATAAACATGCTTCTTTGAACATCCTAGCATATACATCTTTCCTTTAGATAAATTCCCAAAAGTGGAGGTGCTAGGTCAAAGTGTTGTATATATATTGATATATTGACAAATTTCCCTGCAGAAAGATTGTACCAATTTATTTTCTACCACCAGTGTCTAATGCTTGATCACCCTTGAGTTAACAGCTTTGGCACTTTTTTGTATTAAGACCATGTATTAAAGGGCGCCTGGGTGGCTCAGTTGGTTAAGCATCTGCCTTTGGCTCGGGTTGTGGTCTCAGGGTCCTGGGATTGAGCCCCGCGTTGGGCTCCCTGCTTGGCTGGGAGTCTGCTTCTCCCTCTCTCTCTGTGCACGTGCTTTCTCTCTCTCTCAAATAAATAAATAAAAATCTTAAAAAAAAAAGACCATGTATTAAGTCACATAACGTGGCCATACATCTCTTCTTTAACATAGAAATTATACAAGTTTTATCCTTTAACTCAGTAGTTCCGCTTCTGGGAAAATATTTAAAGAAAGTATCTGAATTACAAGCATACAAAAAGTATATGCTGATAGGTAGGTAGGTAGATAGATAGATAGATAGATAGATAGATAGATAGATAGATAGACAATAGATTTGGGGGCTTGGGGACTATCTGAGTAAACCGACTGCCTTGCACGATCGTCACTGTCCTGAACATTGAAAAGGACATCCTTGTGTCAGGGCCTTCTCCCTATCTTTGCTCCAGGGGAGGAGGGGCAGGTGATTACTCATTGCTCCTTGGACAGTGCTGCTGTTATTCCAAGGTTGGACCCCCTGCTTATACCGCTCTCTCTACGCTCAGCCTCCAGAAACCCCCCCTTCCTCAAAGACATGAGGCCTAGGGTCATCCACAGTTGTCTGCCCCACCCTGTCTGCCAAAGGTCACTGGTGACATATGCCTAAGTATTTTTGCAGCACTATTCATGAGGCAGGATAATAATCTGAGATGATAATTAGTGGGGTTTTCTTCTATTTCCCCAAATTCTTTTTAATCCAAGCCTACCATCCTTCCTTTTAGATTGTAAGGCTTGAAGCTACCTAAAGAATTTGCTGGTACAGGACTCCAGAAGAAATTCAACAAAATTTCAGCATTTAAACTCACCAGCCGTGGGCCTAAGTGTGAGACCGAGAGCAAGAGGAAGAGACCTGTCAAAACACGTCCACACGCCTCCTCCACTCCGGCGAAGATAAGACTCTGTGGGAGAGGAAGACAGGGACAGGTGGAGGGTTCCGAGCAGAAGAGGGACAGCAGGAGCTGTGCACCTGGCTGCGATTCTGAAGTTCCGGAAACCACCCAGTTCATCGGGGATCGGAAAGACTTGATTCCTGGGCCAGGACTTGGCAGGCAACAAGCCTTCTTGGCAAATCTCCCAGCAGTACAGCACAGATTCTACGGGATGGAAATAAGAGCTTGGCCTGACAAGGCTTGAGACCAGGAATAGATTCTCCCAGATTCTACTCCTCGTGGGCGGGAGTGGGGAAGGGGCTCCTGGACGGGTTAGGAGGATGCCATGTGGACAGATGAGGATGTGGCTACATATGAGCAGATGGTCAGCACAGAGGGGGACCCTTCCCACTCCCACACCACCACCACCACTGCAGCCTGTCTATGAGCGAGTGGGACACGGCTGGCCTGCCACGTTGAAATAGGAGGCCACCACGGGACAAAGCAGATGAAGATCAAGAAGAGGTTGTCCCCTCCCCACTTACTTCTTGCTGACATTTCCAGATGTCTCTCAGAAACAGAGGTAAAGAGCTGGGAAGAGCAGAAAGATTCTGAGTATGACTGAGTTTACCTGGAAGGGACCTAATTATGTTTTTTGTTTCTACAGACTTGAGGTTTAAGAAGGAAATTTAGTTCAGTTATAAGAAACCAAAGTTAGGAGCGCCTGGGTGGCTCAGACGTTAAGCGTCTGCTTTCGGTTCAGGTCATGATCCCAGCGTCCTGGGATCGAGCCCCACATTGGGCTCACTGCTCCGCGGGAAACCTGCTTCTCCCTCTCCCATTCCCCCTGCTTGTATTCCCTCTCTCGCTGTATCTAGCTCTGTCAAATGAATAAATAAAATCTTAAAAAAAAAAAATTTCTTGGAGCTGTGAAGTTTGAACCTCCCTTTACCATAGTGAAAAATTGGGAAAACTGGAGCATTAAGAAGAGGGGAACATTGAAGAGTTATGCAATCATTTACTGTTTATAAATACTATACAATAATATAAAAATGTTTATGATATAATGTTAAGTGAAAAAGCAGGATACAAAAATGTATGTTCTTTTTGATTACAATGTATAAAAGAAAATCCTCAAATATATAGTGAAATAAAATTCAAAAAGTAAATATACAAAAACGTTAAGTGGTTATCTTTGGGTGGGAAAACTGTAGGGAGTTTTTTCTTCTTTCTGCTTTTTCTTAATTCTCCTCCATGAGCACATTTTTCTTTTTTTTTTTTTTAAGATTTTATTTATTTATTTGAAGGGGGGATGGAGAGAGAGAGAGAGGATGAGCAGAGAGGGAAAGGAGAAGCAGACTCTCCACTGAGCGGGCAGCCTGACACAGGGTTCCATTCCAGGACCCCAGGATCATGACCTGAGCGAAAGTCAAACACTCAACTGACGGAGCCACCCAGGCACCCCAGCACATTTTTCTTTATAATGAAATTTATATATTTAATTGTGTGTGAGTGTGTATTAGTTTAAGCATGGCTTGATCCATAGCCTAGAGCCTTTTTGAAATTGAAATATAGTTGACTTAATTTTTATTTATTATTATTATTAGTTTATTTATTTATTTTGGGTACAACGACCTAGAGCTTTGAACAGGATGGAGAAAAGGGGGAGGAAGGTAAAAGGAATTTTCTGGGCCCTGTTTAACTGTCCTGCTGAGTGACTAAGTTGGTCATCAATTGTCTCCTTCTTCTTGCCTGGTAAGTCAATGTTGGATGATGTCATGGACAGAACGAGCCAAGAAATGAAGGCTATGATGAATGGGAGCCTCTGTTCATGGGAAATACAGGAAAGCCCATATAGTTGAAATATGAAGTCAGTGTTTCTCAAAGTGTGATCCTCGGATCAGCAGAGTCAGCACTGTGTTTTAGAAATGCAACCTCTCTGGCCCCACCCCAGACCTAGTGAATCACCACTCAGGGAGTGGGCCTAGTGAGGTGCATTTTAACAAGCACTTCAGGGGATTCGGATGCCTGCTAAAGTTTGAGAACTATGTTCTTTTTTTAAATTTAATTTTATTTTTATGATTGGGTTTTTAAAATATATTTTTTCTTTAAAGATTTTATTTATTTATTTGAGAGAGAGAGTGAGAGAGAGAAAGAGCACAAGAGGGGGGAGCGGGAGAGGGAGAAGCAGACTCCCTGCCGAGCAGGGAGCCTGATGCGGGACTCGATCCCGGGACTCCAGGATCATGACCTGAGCCGAAGGCAGTCGCTCAACCAACTGAGCCACCCAGGCGCCCTGGGTTTTTAAAATATTTTTTAAAATTTTTGAGTAGTTTTAGTTTTAGAGAAAAATTACAAAAATAGTACAGAGAGTTCCACATACCCCCCCCAGTACCCAGTTTCCCCTATTATCAACATCTTACATTAATATGATCTATTTGGAGAACCACTTTTCTAATGAATAATCTCTGAAGAGCTCTTTAAATTAGTCACTGGGGTAGGTATCAGTCCCAACGCTGGGAGCTAAGAGAGGTGCTTATCATCACCATCACCACTATTCACATTTGAGTAAGACTTTAAGATGGGTCATTTCATTGGATTCTCAATAGAAGCCTTTGAAATCAGCTAAGGAAGTTATCCCCATTCTACAGATGAAAAATCCAGGGATCAAAAAGATTAAATGATTTGCCCATGATCACACAACTAATAATAATTGATATTTATTGAGCTTTTCCAATAGACTAAGTTTTATTGATAATATATCAATAATATAATCAACAGCTAATATATATTACCTCATTTAAACCTCACACAAATCTTCCTTTTTTTAAATTTTATTTTATTATATTAGTCACCATACATTACATCATTAGTTTTTGATGTAGTGTTCCATGATTCATTGTTTGAGTATAACACCCAGTGCTCCATGCAGTACGTGCCCTCTTTAATACCCATCACCAGGCTAACCCATTTCCCCATGCCCTCCCCTCTAAAACCCTCAGTTTGTTTTTCAGAGTCCATCGTCTCTCATGGTTCTTCTCCCCCTCCGATTTTCCCCCCTTCATTTTTCCCTTCCTACTATCTTCTTCTTTTTTTTTAAACATATAATGTATTATTTGTTTCAGAGGTACAGTGATTCATCAGTCTCATACAATTCACAGCGCTCACCATAGCACATACCCTCCCCAATGTCTATCACCCAGCCACCCCATCCCTCCCACCCCCCACCGCTCCAGCAACCCTCAGTTTGTTTCCTGAGGTTAAGAATTCCTCATATCAGTGAGGTCATATGATACGTCTTTCTCTGATTGACTTATTTCGCTTAGCATAACACCCTCTAGTTCCATCCACATCATTGCAAATGGCAAAATTTCATTTTTTGATGGCTGCATAATATTCCATGGTATATATATGCCACATCTTCTTTATCCATTCATCTGTTGATGGACATCTTGGCTCTTTCCATAATTTGGCTATTGTGGACATTCCTGCTATAAACATCGGGGTGCACATACCCCTTCGGATCCCTTTGTTTGTATCTTTGGGGTAAATACCCAGTAGTGCAATTGCTGGGTTGTAGGGTAGCTCTATTTTCAACTTTTTGAGTAATAAACCTCACACAAATCTTCTAAGGTAAGTCCTATCTTCATTTAATAGACAAGGAAACTGAAGTACAGAAAAACTAACTTACCCTTGGACACACAGCCTGAGATAGAGGAGCTAGAAAGTCTGTCTCTGGGGCATGTATTCATAACCAATAAGCTATAGAGTTAAGTATGACAGCTTTAAAGTGTATCAGCTTGGCTAGGCTGAATTACATTTCCCAGAGTTCCCTTTTCAGTATGTTTCCAATTAGCATGGGCCACAAGAGAGATTCTTGCTGGAGATTAAGGGGACGGAAGTGAAGCAGTGGCCATTTTGTAGCTGACACCTGTTGCCAGTTATCTGCTGTCTCATCTCATTAGCATGGGCAGTGGGCATGGGTGTAACCGCCTTGCCTTCCCCTGATCTTCCTTCAGCTTCTCTGACTCCTGGGCCAGGTATGGGTGATTAACTCTGTGCAAAGAGCCCTGGCTTCTGCAGGGCACCCACCCCATCAACATGAGAGGCAGCAAGAACTGACGGGGGCTTCTGTCAGTCCTCGTGGGCCTCAGCTCACGCTTGTGAGTTCCAGCTTATTTTTCCTTATGTCCAATCTAAATCCATTGTCCATGCCCAAATGCCTGCCCTGTAGATTTCAAGCTCTAGCACCAGATGTGAAGACAACAGCCTTCCAGAAACTGCTTAACCAGCTAATAATTACAGAAGGTCAAATCTCTGTAATAAATATATATAGGCAGTCTTTGCTTTGCATGGTACTGCAGGACTGTAAAAACGACCGTGCAAGCTGAAACCATTCAAAGCGATCTGAATACTCAGTGAGAAGAAGTATGATTGTTCTGTGATCGTTAAATATTTTGGTCAAAACATTAAAAACTCTCTACTGTTATAAGTGTATAGAGAAATGAAAAAAGAAAAGTTAATATTCATTTAGTACACTGTTATTTAAAACATTAAAACCCCTGAAAAATTAAAATGTTTTATTTCTTTGTAAAAACCGTTTCAACAATGCTTGCTTTCTCATCATATAACTTACAGAGCAAGAATCTTTTCTACAGCTTGATGAACTGTCATATTCCTTGCTAAGTTTGGGTCTGTTTCCAGCATTTTATCCTTCGAGCTTTCGATGTCATGAAATATCTCTGAGAGTTCCTTTAACGATAATTTTTTTTTTACCAGCATCATTTCCTCCAGGGCATCTTCATGTTTTTGCATAACTACCTGACTTAGAATCGGGAGGCAGGGCGCCTGGGTGGCTCAGTTGGTTAAGCAGCTGCCTTCGGCTCAGGTCATGATCCTGGAGTCCCGGGATCGAGTCCCGCATCGGGCTCCCTGCTCGGCGGGGAGCCTGCTTCTCCCTCTGACCCTCCCCCCTCTCATGTGCTCTCTCTCTCTCTCTCTCTCTCATTCTCTCTGTCTCAAATAAATAAATAAAATCTTTAAAAAAAAAAAAAGAATCGGGAGGCAAATGTCACAGCAGTGCCCTCTTCTGCACTAGTAGTCCCACCAGTTTAGCTTAATATTAATCAATTCAGGGGCACCTGGGTGGCTCAGTTGGTTAAGCGTCTGCCTTCGGTTCAGGTCATGATCCCGGGGTCCTGGGATCAGGCCCTTGTGTCAGGTTCCCTGCTCCACTGGAAGTCTGCCTCTTTCCCTCTGCCCCTCTGCCAGCTCATGCATGCTCCCTCTCTCTCAAATAAATAAATAAAAATTTAAAAAATATTAATCAATTCATGCTGATTTCTGAAATGGTAGAACCAGCCATTACAGCAGTGAAAGGGTTTTCTTCAGTCTACTTACAATGATCATTTTCTTCCAATGTGGCTATTAGCTTCAATGCTCTGGCCTGAATGTTAGCCAAACAGATTTAAAAAAAAGTTATTGTGTTCTTCAGTCAGAAGTGCAAGTAAACACTCCACTTCATCCATAAGTGGTTTTCTGTTTCTTGGGCAATTTACACGAAAATCTGTTGGAGTGACTTCCCCTTGTTTTTTTCATATTCCTCGTACTTTTTCAATATGGTTCATAGGATAGCTTCATATGAGTCTAGGTCTCTTGCTATCTTTGCTTTGTTGTCACTCTATTCAAATCTTCTAATCACATCCAGTTTCACTTCTAACATTTTCATTTTTCATTTTTTTGCTTCACTTTTATCTTTGTTGGTCAATTCTCTCTTTCAATTTTCCCTTTTTGTAAAATGTCATATGGGTTTATCACTGGGAGACAAGGAGGAAACACAAATACTGATTTGCTGTCTGTGAGTGGATTGAATAACAGATATACAATGACCAATCTCCGACAGATTTTGAAAGACATGACATGATTAGTCACTGGTCATGACATGCACCTTATTCACATGGTGATTTGTGGACTAAATTGCTAGCGATGAAGTTTGCACTTTATACACTTAATTACTCACCAGTAATATACTGTGGTAACTAAAATTAGAACTATGTTGTTGGGGCACTGGTGTTATTTTATTAAACCATGGTAACTGAAATTCATGCATGTTGGAAGTGTGCAGAGTGAGCACCAGCTGTGCGTGTATGTGTAGACCTGCATCAGTCCATAAAATCACTGTTCCTCCTCCAGTCTCAGCAAAATCCCAAGATAGAGTAGGGATTATCCAGAAGAGACTTGTGGGTATAGCTTTTGCTTAAGGGAGTGAAGTTCCAATAATAATAAGATCAATAATAGACCCACAAAAATTTTTAAATAATTATATTGACAGAACCACTACCAGTTTGGACTACAAGGGACTAAAACCACATAGAATGAAAAGAGGCCTATGGGCCACCCCCTGCCTCCCCAAATCTACTAGCAGTAAGAAAGGTGATAAAACTAACCAGTTGAGGGCACCTGGGTCGCTCAGTCGGTTGAGCAGCTACCTTTGGCTCAGATCATGATCTCAGGGGCCTGGGATCCCTGGGTCCCAGGGTCTCTGTCAAATAAGTGGATGAAATCTTTAAAAAAAGAAAGAAAAAAAAAACTAACCAGTTGAAAACACAACCTACCTTTCATGGATGAAGAAGGATGACTTAGATGGCAGAACCAAGGTTCAATAGAGTCGGGAATTATGCAGGATTATTCTGAGACCTTAAGTCCTAATCAAGGAACTGTGAGCTTGTGCCCAGCTGAATTTCAGAATTGCTGTGGACCATTAACTCCTGTGTGCCTCCTATTTTCCCCTTTTTTGAATGGGAGGGTCTATAGCACTTATCCTAAGCCACTGTCCGTTGAATGTATGGAAAGCCTATCTCTTTACTTCATAGGGTTTCCAATCAAGAGGTACTTTACTTGAGAAACCAGATCCAAGGAGCTTTATCTGCACCTGGATCTAATTTAAATGATGACATTCTGGACTTGGAATTGATGCTGTAACAGGTTGAGAATTTGGATGATCATAGAAGAGTAAATGTATTTTGCATGTATGAGAAATTAAATAATTTCTTTTAAAAATTTTTTTAGATTTTTTAAAGTTTATTTTATTTGAGAGAGTGAGTGAGAGAGAGAGAGAGAGCACACAATCAGGGGCAGAGGGAGAGGGAGAAGCAGACTTCCCACTGAGCAAGGATCCCGACTTGGGGCTCGATCCCAGGACCCCGGGATCGTGACCTGAGCCAAAGGCAGACGCTTAACCGACTGAGCCACCCAGGTGCCCCGAAATGTAAATAATTTCTGATCAAAGAGATGGTAGCAGTTTTCAGATATATCCACAAACTCTTTGACTACTTCTGCTTTGAAAAGGTGGAGCCTAATTTCCCTTGCCTTGAGTGACTTAGTGACTTGCTTCTAATTAATATATATAATGGAAGTGATGGTATGTGACTTCTGAGAGTAGATCATGAAAGACTACATAGACATTTCCTTGCTTTCTCTCTCGGATTATTCACCCTGGGAGAAGCCAGCTGTCGTGCTGTGAGGACACTCAAACAGTCCTATGGAAAGGTTTATTTGGCAAGGAATTGAGGCCTCCTGCCAACAGCCCTGTTAGTGAGATACCATAGAAGTGGACCCTTCAGTCCCAGACAAGTCTTTAGATGATTGTAGCCTTCACTGATAGCTTGACTGAAACCTTATGAGAAACCATGAGCCAGACACCATCCTGCTAAGCTTCTGCCAAATGTTTATTGTGGTCTAAGCCATTAAGTTTTGGGGTAATTTGTAATGCAGCAGTAGATAATAATTAGTAATTATAATTAGGCTAAATACTCCAGTTAAAAGAAAGATTCTCAAACTAGGTTTTTTTTTTTTACAAGCTTTATTTACTTATTTTTAGGTGATCTCTACACCCAATGTGGGGTTCGAACTCATGACCCTGAGATCAAGAGTTGCAGGCTCTTCTGACTGAGCCAGCCAGGTATCCCTCAACCTAGATTATCTATTTATTTATTTATTTATTTTAAAAAATTTATTCATTTGCTTGAGAGAGATAGAGAAGGGGGAGGGGCATTGGGAGAGAATCTTCCAAGCAGACTCCCCCAGAGCACGTAGCTCAACACAGGGCTCAACCCCACGACCCATGAGATCACAACCTGAGCTGAAATCAAGAGTTGGACACTTAACCGACTGAGCCACCCAGGCACCCCTCAAACTAGATTTTTTACAAAGCTCAATAGGCACACCTTAAATATAAGGCTACAGGAAGGATGGAAGTAAAAGAATGCAAAAACCCATGCACTCAACAACAACAACAAAACAAACAATCCAATTTAAAAATGAGCAAAGGACTTGTTAAATTATACAAATGGCCAAAAAGCAAACAAAAATATATGCAAACATCATAATCATTACAGAAATACAAATCAAAACCACAACGGAACAGTACCTTACACCCATTAGAATGGCTACTATTAAAAAACTCAAAACACAGAAACCAAATGTTGGCAAGGATATAGAGAAATTGGAACTCTTGTGCTCGGTTGGTAGGAATATAAAATGGTGGAAAGCAATATGGTGGTTCTTCCAAAAATTAAGAATAGAATTACCGTGTGATCCAGCAATTTTCCTCCTGGATATATAACCCAAAGAATTAAAAGCAGGGTCTCAAAGGGATATTTGTACACCCATGTTCATAGCAGCATTATTCACAACAGATGAATGGATAAGCAAAATGTGGTGTGTACACACACACATCCCCCAACACACTGGAATATTGTTGAGCCTTAAAAAAAAGGGAGAAAATTCTGACACATTCTACAATATGAATGAACCTGGAGGACATTATGCTAGGTGACATAAATCAGTCACAAAAATACAAATATTGTATGATTCCTCTTATATGAAGTACCTAGAATAGTGAAATTCAGAGATAGAATGGTGGTTGTCAGGGGTTGGGAGGAGGAAGAAGGGGCATTAATGGGTAAAGAGTTTCAGTTTATAAAATGAAAAGAGTAGGGGCGCCTGGGTGGCTGAGTTGGTTGGGTGACTGCCTTCAGCTCAGGTTATGATCCTGGAGTCCCCGGATAGAGTCCCGCATCGGGCTCCCTGCTCGGCAGGGAGTCTGCTTCTCCCTCTGACCCTCCCCCCTCTCATGTGCTCTCTCTCATTCTCTCTCTCTCAAATAAATAAATAAAATCTTAAAAAAAAAAACAAAAAACGAAAAGAGTTCTGGAGATTGGTTGCACAATAATGTGAATGTACTTAATGTCATTGAACCATTAAAAATGGTTAAGGTGACTCTTCCGGAGACGGCATCTACAGCATCCAGAATGGTCCAGTGTTTGACATACCGTCGTAGTCTGTCCTATGATACAGCCTCTAACAAAACTAGGCTGTCCAGAACCCTTGGTAGTAAAATCGTTTACCTTTATACCAAGAAGGTTGGGAAAGCACCAAAATCCATTGTGGCGTGTGTCCAGGCCAACTTCAAGGAGCGGTGACACCTACAGTTCTTATGAGGTTGTCTAAAATGAAAAAATACGTCAGCAGGGCCTATGGTGGTTCCATGTGTGCTAAGTGTGTTTGTGACAGGATCAAGCGTGCATTCCTTATTGAGGAGCAGAAAATTGTTGTGAAAGTGTTGAAGGTACAAGCGCAGAGTCAGAAAGTTAAATAAAGGGGCACCTGGGTGGCTCAGTCGGCTAAGCATCCAACTCTTGATCTCAGCTCAGATCTTGATCTTCAGGTTGTGAGTTCGAGCCCTACATTGGGCCCCATGTTGGGCATGGAGCCTACTTAAGAAAAAAAAATGAAGCTCTTTCGAGTAAGAAGAAATCAAAATTCTTATTCTGTTAAAAAAAGAGGGGCGCCTGGGTGGCTCAGTCGTTAAGCGTCTGCCTTCGGCTCAGGTCATGATCCCAGAGTCCTGGGATGGAGCCCCACATCGGGCTCCCTGCTCTGCAGGAAGCCTGCTTCTCCCTCTCCCACTCCCCCTGCTTGTGTTCCCTCTCTCGCTGTGTCTCTTTCTGTCAAATAAATAAAATCTTTAAAAAAAAAAAGATTAAGATGAAAGTTATAAAACATTAATGAAAGAAATTGAAGACACAAACAACTGGGAAGATGTTCATCCTCATGGATTGGAAGAACCAATATGGTTAAAACATCTATACTACCCAAATCAATCTACAGACTTAAGGCAATCCCCATCAAAATACCAACAACATTTTTCACAAAACTAGGACAAATAATCCTAAAATGTGTATGGAACCACAAAAGACCCCAAAAAGCCAAAGTAATCTTGAAAAAGAACAAAGCTGTAGGAATCACAGCCCCAGATTTTAAGATATACTACAAAACTGTAGTAACCGAAACAGTATGGTACTGGCACATAATAGACATATAGATCAATGGAGTAGAAAAGAGAGTCCAGAAATAACCCCATGCATTTATGGTCAATTAATTAATGACAAAGGAGGCAAGAATGTACAATGGGAAAAAGGCAGTCTCTTCAACAAATGGTGTTGAGAAAACTGGACAACCACATGCAGAAGAATGAAACTGGATCACTTTCTTACAGCATACATAAAAATAAACTAAAAACGGATTAAAGACTTAAATGTGAGACCTGAGACTGAAATTCTGAGAAGAAAACATAGGCAGTAATTTCTTTGACATCACCACAGAAACATCTTTCTAGATATGTCTCCTAAGGTAAGGGAAACAAAAGCAAAATTAAACTATTGGGACTACACCAAAATAAAAAGCTTTTGCACAGCCAAGGAAATCATCAACAAAACAAAAAGGCAACCTGAATGGGAGAGATATTTGCAAATGATATACTCAATAAAGAGTTAATATCCAAAATACATGAAGAACATAGACAACTCAACACCAAAAAACAAATAATCCAATTTTAAAAATGGGTAGAGGACATGAACAGACATTTATCCAAAAAAGATGTGCAGGTGGCCAACAGACACATGAAAAGATGTTCAACATCACTGATCCTCAGGGAAATGCAAATCAAAACCACGATGAGGGGCACCCGGCTGGCCTAGTCTGAAGAGCATGCAAATCTGATCTCGGGCTTATGAGTTAGAGCCCCACATTGGTTGTAGAGATTATTTAAATAAATAAATAAATAAACTTAAAAAAAAAAAACACAATGAGATATCACCTCATACCTGTCAGAATGGCTAAAATAAAAACATAAGAAATAACAAGTGTTGGCAAGGATGTGGAGAAAAAGGATCCCTTCTGCACTATTGGGAAGGCAAATTGGTACAACCACTGGAAAACAGTAGAGAGGTTACTCAAAAAATTTAAAAAAATAGAATTACCGTCTGATCTAGTAATTCCATTACTGGGTATTTACCCAAAGAAAATGAAAACCCTAACTCAAAAAGATATATGTATCTCTGTGTTTATTGCAGTATTATGTACAATAGCCAAGATATGGAAGCAACCCAAGTCCATCGATAGATGACCAGATAAAGAAGACGTGTGTAAATACACACAATGGAATATTACTAAGCCATAAAAAAGAATGAAATCTTGTCATTTGCAACAGGTATGGACCTAGAGAGTATAATGCTAAGTGAAATAAATCAGTCAGAAAAAGACAAATACCATATGTTTTCACTCATACATGGAATTTAAGAAACAAAACAGATGAACAAAGTAAAAAGAGACAAACAGAAAAACAGACTCTTAACTACAGAGGACAAACTGGTGGTTGCCAGAGGGGAGGTGGGTGGGGGATGGGGGAAACAGATCAAAGGGGTTAAGAGTACATTTATCCTGATGAGCACTGAGAAATGTATAGAGTTGTTGAACCATTATATCGTACACCTGAAACTAATATAACACTATATGTTAATTATATTTCAATTAAAAATATATATAAATAAAAAATAAAGGTGATGAAACAGGGGTAAAATGGTTAAGATGGTAAATTTTATGGTATGTGTATTTTATCACAATTAAAAATAAAAAATAGATAACTTTTAGTTTAAAAATTTTTTTTAAAGATTTTATTTATCTATTTTTCAGAAAGAGGGAACACAAGCAGGGGGATGCAGCAGGCAGAGGGAGAAGCAGGCTCCCCGCTGAGCAAGGAGCCCGATACGGGGCTCGATCTCAGGACTCTGGGATCATGAACTGAACAGAGGCAGACGCTTAACTGACTGAGCCACCCAGGCACCCCCCAAAATAAACAATTTTTAAAAGAAGAAAAGCAGGGGTGCCTGGCTGGCTCAGTAAGTTGAGCATGCTACTCTTTTTTTCTTTTAGAGACTGATTTATTTTAGAGGGAGAGAGAGCTTGAGACAGGGAGCGAGCGAAGGGAGAGGCAGAGGGAGAGGAGAGAGAAACTTCACCAGACTCTGTGCTGGGCATGGAGCCCAATGCGGGGCTTGGTCTCGAGACCCTGAGATCATGACCTGAGCTGAAACCAAGAGTTGGACACTTAATCAACTGTGCCAGGGACCCGGACTATGCTATGCTTGATCTCGGGGTTGTGAGTTCAAGCCCCACATTGGGTGCAGAGTTTACTTTAAAATCTTTTTAAATAAATAAATAAAAAGCAAAGTGGTACTAGACCATTAAAAAAATGGGAAAATGCCTTTAATTGTTATCTGTTTTACTCGCTAATTGGATCACATAGTTAATTTACATGTTTAAAAAAGAAACTGAAGTTGTGCACTGATCTTCAAATAAAAAAAGAGGTACACCATGCAAATGCTAACAATAACCATAAAACCTGGTGTAGCTATCTTACTATCAGACAAAGTAGACTTTAAGGCAAAAAGCATCACTGGAGATAAGTTCGTAATTCATAATTCCATATTTCATAATAATGAAATAGTCAAATATCTGGACAATATAACAATTCTAAATTTCTATGCTCTTAATAATATAGTCTCAAAATACAGCAAGCAAAAATTAATACAACTGAAAGTGAAAACTGATAAATCTACACTCATAATGGGAGGTCTTAATACCCCTCTCTAGGGATGCCTGGGTGGCTCAGTCGGTTAAGCACCTGCCCTCGGCTCAGGTCATGATCCCAGGGTCCTGGGACTGAGTCCCATATCTGGCTCCTTGCTCAGCAGGGAGTCTGCCTCTCCCTCTGCCCCTCCCCCTGCTTATGCTCTCTCTCTCTGATAAACCAATAATCTTAAAAAAAAATACCCCTCTCTTAGTAACTAAAGAACAAGCAAATGAGTAATCACATATAAGTTATAAAAGATTTTACCGGGCGCCTGGGTGGCTCAGTCATTAAGCATCTGCCTTCGGCTCAGGTCATGATCCCAGTGTCCTGGGATCGAGTCCCACATCGGGCTCCCTGCTTGGCAAGAAGCCTGCTTCTCCCTCTCCCATTCCCCCTGCTTGTGTTCCTGCTCTCGCTATCTCTCTCTCTGTCAAATAAATAAATAAAATCTTAAAAAAAAAAAAAAAGATTTTACCAATTAAAAAACTTGATTTCTTTAACATATGTAAAACACTCAACAATTGCAGAATACAAATTAGTACATATTAGGCAGTGAAACATTTACTAAAATGAGTAAAGTGACAATATTTTTGAGTATCAATAAATTTTAAAGTATTTAAATCATATGGAGTATTTTCACTGACCACAGTGTAATAAAACTCAAAATGAATAACAGGGGGCGCCTGGGTGGCTCAGTTGGTTAAGCAACTGCCTTTGGCTCAGGTCATGATCCTGGAGTCCCGGGATTGAGTCCCGCATTGGGCTCCCTGCTCAGCAGGGAGCCTGCTTCTCCCTCTGGCCCTCCCCCCTCTCATGTGCTCTCTCTCTCTCATTTTCTCTGTCTCAAATAAATAAATAAAATCTTAAAAAAAAAAAAATGAATAACAGAGGGGTGCCTGGGTGGCTCAGTCAGTTAGGCATCTGACTTTTGATCTCAGCTCAGCTCTTGAACTCAGCGTCGTGAGTTCAAGCCCTGCGTTGGGCTCCATGCTGGCATGGAGCCTACTTAAAAAAAATTGATAACAGAAAGATTAACTCAGAAATATCGTATGCATAAAATTTTAAAATATATTTTTAAATAATCTACAGGTCAAAGAACTCCCAGTGGAAATGGGAAATAATTTCAATTAAATGCTAATATAAATATGACATACCCAAACTTGTGGAATGTAACTGTGCTAACAAAGTTTATAGCCTTCTATGCATATATTAGAAGGGAAGAGAGACTAAGAATCAGTGTTTGAAGCAGCCAAGTCAAGAAGTCTTTTTAAATGACAGATTAGACCCAAAGAAAATGGTAGAAGAAATTATTAAGAGCAGAAGTTAATGAAGTAGAAGGCAAACGTACAACAGAGAATATTAATAAAGACAAATGTCTGTATTTTGAAAGGACTAATGGCTAAGCCCCTGGCACAACTGATCAAGAACAAGAAGAGAAAATGTTTACATAACCATTACTGGGGGGCACCTGTGGGGCTCAGTCGGTTAAGCACCAACTTTTGATTTGGCTCAGGTCATGATCTCAGGGTCCTGGGATCGAGCCCTGCTCGGCTGTGCACTCTACTTGGGATTCTCTCTCTCCCTCTGCCCCTCTACCTGCTCACACTCTCTCTCTCTCTCTCAAATAGATAAACCTTTTAAAAAAATATATTGGGAATAAAAAAATGCATATCATTATAGTCTACAAATATTTTTAAATAATATTATGGACAACTTTATTCCAGTAATGTCTACCTTTTGTTGAAATGGGCAAATATGAGAAAAAATAAAACTTACAAAATGGACACAAGAAGACATGGAAAATATGCGTAGTTCTACACTTATGATTGAAATTGAATCATTACTTAAAAACATTCCCACAAGTCACTCCAGGCCCAGATGGCTTTATCATTTGAATTCTACTGAAATATTTAAGGAAGAAACAATGCTAATTTTACACTAACTTCATTTTTGGGCCTTAGTTTCCTCATCTGTAAAAGGCAGGCGTTGAACCAGCCAACTTCAGAAGTCTCTTCCAGTGTCAGCCCTTAATAACTCTCCTGGTGCCCCTTCTGGCAGGCCCTGTTCCACTGGGAAGTTAAGAACATTTGGCTTTGATGGGAAAAGGTTTCAGAATTCTGAGGTTTAGAACCTGCTGATCACCACTGGATGAATGGGAGTCACCTGGGCTCTGTTCTCCATGCTCTGTAATTTGCTATTGATGTTGCTCTCTGAACTCAGATAGGTTCTCCTTCTCCAGTGGTCCCATAATCCCCCCATGCCCTTTACTCAAAGGAGAGCCTGTTTTAATTATCTTGCTTAGATATCATGCTAAATATTTTACATCATTTTCCTTACATCCTTCTTCCTAAGTATAGGTTAACAAGCATGCATTATTAATTTTTTCTTCAGAATATAGGGTCATAGAGATGAATTGCATGTGTTGGCCTTGGATGCAGCTGGGGCAGGACCAGGTGGCTGTGTGTCCCCCTCTCTCACCCCCATGCCTCAGCAAGCAACAGGGACACAAGGTAATGGAAAGACAGGAGGCCTGTCTTAAATCATTCCTGGCCTATCCAGGTATCCTCCCCATCCTAGCCTTAGTTTTTCCATCTTCAATATAAGTGAGTTAAGGGACACCTGGAGGAGCGTGTGACTCTTGATCTCGGGGTCATGAGTTCAAGCCCCACGTGGAGTATAGAGATTACTTAAATAAATAAAACTTAAAAAAAAAAAGTGGGTTAAACTAGATGAACTTTAAGTTCCTTTCTACCTCTTAATGGTCCTTGCACATTATCAACATCCCAAAAGACAATATTCTCCCTCTCTTAGGCAAACCATAGGCTCTGTGGGAATGAGGGGCCCACCCCAAGTCACACAGTCAGATGGGGGATGTGGGGGATTGGAGCTCACCTATTTAGAATCCTAATCCATTCAACTGCATTGGTCAAGGCACAACCTTACCTCAGGAGCTCTGTCCCTAATCCAAAGGTCTTTGAACTAGGAAACATGGCGGGGGGAGAACCTTTAAGGCCTAGGACAGCCGTAGGCCTGCTGCTGAGCTCAGAGGCAGTGAGGAAGGGAGCCAAAGAAGCTCATCACCTGAGATGCAAAAGGAAGTCTGATGACCCAGCCAGATGTGAGACTGGGGAATG
The DNA here is from genome assembly GCF_011800145.1 of Mirounga leonina. Taxonomy (NCBI): domain Eukaryota; kingdom Metazoa; phylum Chordata; class Mammalia; order Carnivora; family Phocidae; genus Mirounga; species Mirounga leonina. Next base: position 1,203,334 of record NW_023270503.1, read on the forward strand.
GAAAAGAGTGGATGCTAGGGATGCATGAGGATAAGGAAAAGCAACTGCTAAGATGCCGTGCTTGTTCAGAAAACAATGTCCCTAGCAGTATTGTTGTCGCAGAAAAATGCCATATTAGCTAACCATGCAATCAGAGGCCATTACTTAGTGACAGGTACAGTCTGTGAGACACAGACTGGGAAGTGGGCAGAATAGGTGCTCGCCCCAGTCTCTGAATGGTGAGATGGAGGTGGATTTTTACAAGCTTCTATTGGCCTCTTCAGCCTTGACATCTTACTTCCTGGTCCATAGTGCCTGTAGGAGGAGAGATGGGGTGGGTGCAAAGGATAAGTAACTTTTTTTTTTTTTTTTTTTTTTTTTAAGATTTTATTCATTTATTTGAGAGAGAATGAGATAGAGAGCATATGAGAGGGGGGAGGGTCAGAGGGAGAAGCAGACTCCCCGCCGAGCAGGGAGCCCAATGCGGGACTCGATCCCGGGACTCCAGGATCATGACCTGAGCCGAAGGCAGTCGCTTAACCAACTGAGCCACCCAGGCGCCCCAAGGATAAGTAACTTTGAGAAACCACAGCAGCGGCCAGGAGATTTCAATTTTCTTTCTATTTTTCCTATTTTGAAATATTTGATATAGCCAAAAGAATTTGTTATGTATATACAATCACATGCCTAATAATAAATGCCCGTGAGCCCACCACCCACTTAAGAACTAGAACACTGGGGGCGCTTGGGTGGCTCAGTCGTTGGGCGTCTGCCTTCAGCTTGGGTCATGATCCTGGGGTCCTGGGATCGAGCCCCCCATCGGGCTCCCTGCTCGACGGGAAGCCTGCTTCTCCCTCTCCCACTTCCCTTGTTTGTGTTCCTCTCTCGCTGTCTCTCTCTCTGTCAAATAAATAAATAAAATCTTTAAAAAAAAAAAAAAAAAAGAACTAGAACACTGCCCGTGCTCAAATGTTTCACCTCCTGCCTGACCCAAAGGTGACCACTATTCTGAATTTGTCTCATAATATTTTGCTTTTCTTTCTACTTTTTCATACATAAATCTCCACAGTATAATGTTTAGTTTTATTTTTAAATTTAATAAGAATGTACTTATTCTATGAATTACTTTTTTCACTTATTATTGTTTCTAAGATTCTTCCATGCTGACGTGTAAATAGTTCGTTCATTTGTACTGTATATAGTATATAGATTTTTCCACTTTTTTATCCAAGGGCTTTGGGATTCTTTCTAGTTCTTTGCTGTTTTCAACAATGCTGCCGAGGACATCCAGATGTTTAGACCAAGTGTAAGAGTTTCTCTGGGGTATATACCCTGGAGTGGAATTATTGAGTCAAATTGTTTTTCAGAGTGGTCAGACCAATTTATGTTCCACTTATGAGAGTTCTTGTCGCATGACATCCTCTCCAAGACTTGGTGTTGTTTTTCCACTTTCTAGCAGCATCCCTAACCTTGGCTACTTCTGCTGATGACCTAGGGTGGCTCCCATCTTTCCCAGCTGGAGCCCGGGGGGTGAACTTGCTGAGATGTTTCTGTGTATCCTTGTGTTCCTAACTGAATAACACTGACCACAGGGAAGGGAGGAAATATAAGTTTAGGGACAGACTGGGGGACTTGAGGTTTATCTATGTGACTATCAGAATCACTGGCTCCTTTTGGAGAACAAAGGCCAGCTGGTAAATCTGTGAGTTCTGCCCTAACCCTAAGCACACTGAAGCCTGGTCTCCTGGGGTGACTGAAGATGCTTAATTCATTTTCCTCCCTGTTAGCCCCCATAGTCTCTCCTATTTCTTAGGTGATTACTCTTTACCTCCCCCCACGCCCCCGTCCACTCTCTGTCAGTGTTTCTCCAAGTGTGGCCCAACGGCCACCTCCATCGGAATCAGCTGGGGTGCTTATTAGAAATGCAGATTCTCAGAACCCTCTGCAGATGGAATCAGACTTTCTGAGGTGCAGCTTAAGAACCTGCTGTTTAACCCATTCCTCAGATGATCCATGTGCACGTTGAGGTTTAAGAGCTACTGCCCCAAGCACTGCTGTTAGGGAGGTCCAGCCAAGGGCCTCTCCGAAGGCTCAGACACTGTCCTGACAGCTCCTCCATGAGGGCCAAGTTGATTCTCATCCTTCCACGGCCCTTCCCCTACCTCCACTGTCCCTCAGGGCAGAAGGGATAAGGAGATCACTTTAGCTGAAGCATCTGTGTGTACAAGACACGCATCGCAGCATCCTTTACAGTAAAGAGAAACCGAAAATCGCTGCCTCTTTACGAACAATTCATAAATTCATAAATCAAATTCATAATGGCCCATCTTTCCAGTGGAATGCTATGCAACTATTCAAAGTGAGTTCATGTCGCTATTATTGCCTTTCTACTTCCAGCAAATCTTTAAAAAGTGTGTTAAATTTTATAGTTTCCGGTATTTGAGTTTTCTACATAAGCATGCATTATCTTTATAATCAGAAAAACACAATAAAACACAGAAACATCCAGAAGCATTTGCTGGATATTTATAAAGGAATTGGTTTAGATTATTCTACAAGCCCTGCTAACAAGAATCTCTTTAAATTATCAAGGGAAATACTACAGGAAATTTTCTCATAGCTGAAGAACCTGGCTTTCTAGATTGAAAGAGTTCACCAAAAGGCTAGCACAACAAACTGTTGTTTAATGATTTTGCTTTTGTTTTTGTTTTTTAAGATTTTATTTATTTACTTGAGAGAGAGAAAGAATGAGCGCAAGTGGGGAGAGGGGTAGAGGGAGAGAGAGAATTTCAAGCGGTCTCTGCGCTAAGCATCGGGGCTCGATCCCAGGACTCTGAGATCATGACCTGAGCCAAAAACAAGAGTCAGACGCTTAACCGACTAAGTCACCCAGGCGCCCCTAATGATTTTGTTTAATGATGCAGGTATTTTTCCTCACCACGGATGAATTTTTATTACTTAGTTTTTATTACTTATTACTTATTTTATTTTATTTTTCAGAACACCAAGAATGAAGAGAAGATCCTAAAAGCTTCCAAAGAGAAAAAAGGAAAAGTAGGTCAAAGACAAAGCATTAAGAATCAGAGTGGCATTTGGGCTGCTATCAGAGATATTGCATATTAGAAGACCAAGAAACTTTGCTTTCAAAACAATGGGGTGCCTGGCTCAGTCAGTAGATCATGTGACTCTTGATCGTGCGTTGTGAGTTCAAGCCCCATGTTGGGCATAGAGATTATTTAAAAGAAAGAGAGAGAGAGAGAAAGAAAGGAAAGAAAATACAAAATAATCAGGAAAAATGATTCCTGTATCTATCCTAAACTGCCTAGCATATGTAATGGTAGAATAAAGACATCCTGAGACATATAAGAACTCCAATATGTAATTTCCCAAACAATCTTAGAATATGCCTGGAGGATGCATTTTAGCAAAATGAGGAAGCCAACATGAAAGAGAAAGCCATGAACCCTGGAAACTGGAGATCCAACCCAGGACACTGGTGAGGGTAGGTCCAGCAGGGCCCAGCTGTGTACAGGCCCTAGGAGGGTGCAGTTAGTCCAAATTGGGGCAGGAGGAGGGGGCTGTGGGATAGATGCCTCCAGATTTAAAAATGCAAATGGAACCAGCAAAGGCTTCAAACCGTGTCTGAGTGTATGGGAAAACTATTGACAGTCATGTGACAGATTTTTTGGAGTATTTGGGAAAAGTCACGGAATAGAAACAGTCATATAGAAAACTAAGCAAATGAAAATATGGAAGCTGAAAATTCAGGAAAACCAAAAAATTGTAGAAGAAAGAAAATATAGAGTACTGTAAGTCACCACAATGCTTAAAATTGATAAACTATGAAACCATAGCATGTGCATATTACTTTAAAATACGGAGAAAAACGAGGGAAAACAACAGTTAAAAGAGTTGGAAGTGTTTGTCTCTTGGAAATGAGACAGGAGATTGGGTAAATACTGTTGTATTTTGCCATAAGCCTTGTAGCACTATTTTTTTTTTGAACTACACTCATTCTCCTTTTTTTTTTTTTTTAAGGTTTTATTTATTTGAGAGAGAGAGCGCACTAGAGAAAGAGAGAGAGCACGAGTTAGGGTCAGAGGGAGAGGGAGAAGCAGGCTCCCCGCTGAGCAGGGAGCCGGATGTGGGGCTCGATCCCAGGACCCTGGGATCACAACCTGAGCGGAAGGCAGACACTTAACCAACTCAGCTACCAGGTGCCCCTACACTCACTATTCTTATAATAAAAGTTGGAACATTCATACACTGCTGATTGAATGTAAAATGATGCAGCCATTAACTTTAAAAAGTTAAACATAGAGTCACTACATGAACCAGCATTTCCACTCCTAGGAATATATTCTCAAGAGAATTGAAAACAGGTGCTCAGGGGCGCCTGGGTGGCTCAGTCATTAAGCGTCTGCCTTCAGCTCAGGTCATGATCCCAGAGTCTTGGGATAGAGCGCTGCATCGGGCTCCCTGCTCCGCGGGAAGCCTGCTTCTCCCTCTCCCACTCCTGCTTGTGCTCCCTTTCTCGCTGTGTCTCTCTCTGTCAAATAAATAAATAAAATCTTAAAAAAAAAAAAGAAAACAGATGCTCAAACAAAAACTTGTACAGGACTAGTTCAACATCATTTATTCACAACAACCAAAAAAAAAAAAAAAAGGTAAATGTCCATGAACTAATGAGCAGGTTAGAAAAATGTGGCATATCCATATGGAATATGATTCAGCCATAAAAAAAGGAATAAAGTACTGATTCATGCTACCACATGGATGAACCTTGAAAACATTACCCTAAGTGAAAGAAGCCAGTCACAAAAGGTCAGATATTGTATAATTCCATTTATACGAAATGTTCAGAATAGGTAAATCCATAGAAACAGAAACTAGATTGGTTGCTTGGGGTTGGTGGGAGGGGGAGATGGGGAGGGATTGCTTAATGGGTATGGAATTTTTTTGGGGTGATGAAATGTTCTGCTGATGGTTGCACAACATTGTGAATATATGAAAACCCACCAAATTGTACACTTTAAAATGATCAAATGGTGAATTTTATCTTATGTAAACTTTGTCTCAATAAGGATACATCGGATTGTAGCAGAACACCCAATTCAAGCTGCTTAAACGATAAAAGAGATGTGTTTTGGGATGCCTGGGTGGCTCAGTTGGTTAAGTGTCTGCCTTCGCTCAGGTCATTACCCTAGGCTCCTTGCTCAGCAAGGAGCCTGCTTCTCCCTCTGCCTGCTGCCCCCCCCCCCCCGCTTGTGTGCTCTCTCTCTCTCTCTGGCAAATAAATAATTAAAACCTTTAAAAAATTTATAAAAAACAAAAGAGAGGTGTTTTGAGTTGAAAGTGTTTTTTTGTTGTTTTTTTTTTTAAAGAACAACCACCCAATGTGCATGTTTTCCCTCCACTCTTCCAGGGCCTAAAATCCACTTGGCCCCGAGACCCATGCACACAGGACCTGCAGGGGTGCTGGGAGGACAGTGCATTGTGGTGGTAAATAAGCGCTTGGGAGCCAGACAGATTAGAGTTCCGATTCCTTCACTGCCTTGCAGCCAGACCTTGCACAGAATTCTTAATCTGTTTTACTTTCCTCTTCACTAAAATGGGGCAAATAACAGCCCCTATCTTATCCAGGACTTGTTAAAATTAGAAGAGATAGGAAAAAAAAAAAAATTAGAAGAGATAGGAGCGCCGGGGTGGGTAGCTCAGTCAGTTGAGCATCTGCCTTCGGCTCAGGTCATGATCTCAGGGTCCTGCGATGGAGTCCCGCATCAGGCTCCCTGCTCCACGGGGAGTCTGCTTCTCCCTCTCCTTCCGGCTTGTGTTCTCTGTTGCTATCTCTGTCTCTCTGTCAAATAAATAAAATCTTTAAAATAAAATAAAATAAAATTAGGGCGCCTGGGTGGCTCAGTTGGTTAAGCGACTGCCTTCAGCTCAGGTCATGATCCTGGAGTCCCGGGATCGAGTCCCGCATCGGGCTTCCTGCTCGGCAGGGAGTCTGCTTCTCCCTTTGACCCTCCCCTCTCTCATTCGCTCTCTCTCAAATAAATAAATAAAATCTTTAAAAAAATTTTTTTTAAATAAAATAAAATTAGAAGAGATAACGTTTTTATAAGCCCCAGGCGCAGTGCCTAGCCCACTGCAAACACTCAGATCTGCTCTTTGGGGGGAAAGTTCTGCTCCCAGAATGAGCAGTTGCATTAAGCATAATGGAGCAGAGCAGCTAGGAGGAGAGGATTTCGGGGAAAAGCAATACTCTCTAATATTTATTGAGCGCTACTCGGTGGCAGGCCCCGTTCCAAGGCCTTCCTGCGCCTCCGCTCGCCTCCCTAGCGCACCCGGCCCGCCGCCGACCGCCGCCGGGGAGCGGGGCCCGTGCGACCCGGCCTGCGAGCCGCGGCGCCCGCGCCCCAGCGACGCGAAGGAGGCCGGCGCCTGGGCGACAGGGGCTGCGGGGGTGGAGGGGGGCGCTCTGCGGGCCGCGCCGGCCACGCGCCCCTCCTGCAGCCTCGGGCGGCCGGGCGCTCGGGACGGGGGCGAAGCAGCCGCCCTCCCGCAGCGCAGCGCGGCCGGCGGGGAAGGCCTGCGCGGCCTTCGCTGCTGGCCGCAGGCGGGAGGGCCCGGGGCACGCGGGGAAGGCAGAGCGGGGGCCGGAGCGCGGCGCGCGGCCTGGGGCGGCACCGAGGCCGGAGGAGGCGGGAACGTGGGGGCTCGAGGGCGCGGAGGCCAGAGGCTGCTGGGGCGTGCTGGTGCGGAGGGCGCGGGGGCCGGAGGAAGCCGGGGTCTGGAGGAGCCCGGGGTGCTGCAGACGTCGCGGGAATCAAAGGGGCGTCGGAAAACCCAGGACAGCGCCGCCCCAAAGTAGCCCCTGCCCGCGCCCTTCGCTTAGAGCGCACACCGTGGGCTTGGCGCTAACCCTCTGTTCGCAGGCTCGGTTTACTCACGCCTCCTCCGCTAGTCTGGGAGTGCTTGCCAAGTTGCTTGGTCTTCATTTTAAACGGCGGACAAAGGGTCCAAACCGTGTCCCTCCCTCGGGCTCCAGTCGGCCTCTGGGGTCCTTGAAGGCAGGGCTGGTCCTTCACTACTGTGTCCCCACAGCCTGGCACATGATAGGCTCTCAGTGGACGGTGGGTGGGTACAGAAGAAATGGTTGTGTGAGAGAACTGCCTCCCTTGAGACACAAAGCTCACTCTCGGGACTCGAAGCGGAGGTGGAGGGCTGTGGTAGGAGGCCTGGCACAGAAGCACTAAGCTGCTGGGGACCCCCCCCCCCATGTGTATATTGGTGGGCAATGTGAAAGCACACTCATTGCTCTTTTTTTTTCTGAGCCTCACACTATCGTTGGAAAGTAGGAGTGGCTCCTGCTGTTACTCTCATTTGGCAGATGAGGAGACCAAGATTCAGAGGAGTAGCCCAGTTACATGTGATGCAAAATCCAGTCTTGCCCGCTTTCTGGGGCCAGGCTTCCCGGAGTTCCTGCACCAGGCTTGTAGCAATGGATGCCCATAGGGCTGGCATTTCTCCTGTTTTTCCTGTGCCCACTGAAGTATTCGGGCTGTAGGGTGCAAAGGGAGGGTGGTGGGCTGGTGACTGCAGCCAGCAGTAGGTGGTGTGGTAGTAAGGGAAATAGGGAAAGCAACACTGCCATTTAATGCCAGTCCAGGTTTGATTCAAGGCAGGTGTACTTATCAAACCTTTACTGGGCTATGTATTTGGGGAGGAGAACAATGACAAATGACACATAGGCCTTGCACTCAGGGAGTCAAAACAATAGCCACATATATAGGATATTCAGGAGTTCAAGAAGTTTAGCTAAAAACAGTGGTTCTCAACCAAAGGTTCAAGGAGTACCTGTGGAGAATTTTAAGTATAAGCATGCAAAATATGGATGTCAGAGCCCCACCTCAGGCCTACCAAGTCAGAATTTCCTGAAATGGGATCGAGGCATGTGGCTTTTTAAGAAAAACTCTGGATTCTGATGTATACTCTTTGTTGAAACCTATTGCGTTAATGCAAAATTGTTGATTGTGGACCAATAAGAGAAGAACACAAGTAACTACAGAGAGAAAATTGGAGTGGGTACCTTAATAAAGACACACTTTTTTTTTTTTTTTTTTTGGCTAGGGAGATTCAAGTCACATCTGGATGGAGGAATCAGGCAGTATTTGGGTGATGTGGCAGTTTGTGACAGGACATAGGATGTGTAGGATGTGAACCAATAGAAATTGTGAGAAGAGGAGGACATTTCAGGATGAAAGACCAACCTGAGCAAAGAAAGAGAGTCAGAAAAGAACATGAAGTACGTTTGGAGACCAGATTCTTAGGGAGTTTGACTGGAAGGAGACTAAACATGGCCGGGAAAGGAAGGACTCTGCTATGAATTGTCTTGTATGCCTGGATGAAGTCTTATTAAATACAAATGGAAGAGCCAATATTGTGGAGATGCTGATCTTCTCAAACTTGATCTGTATATTTAATGTAATGACAATAAAAAAAAATCCCCAAAGGATTTTTGTAGAAAACTTCACAAAATGGTTCTAGAGTTTATTTGGAAGCATAAACATGTGAGAGAAGAGTTCGAAAATAGAAAGCTACAATAATTAAGACAAATGTGTACATGTGTGGAAATAGGTAGACAGGTCAGAAAAACAAGTCTAGAAATAAACCCAAGCATATGTAGGAACTAATAAATTACCAAGAGGACAATCCAAATCAATGGGTTAAAATGGTATTCAAATGAGATAAGCCAGTCATAAGAATACAAATACTGTATGATTCCATTTATTTGTTTATTTATTTATTATTTTTTTTATTTGACAGAGAGAGATAGCGACAGCAGGAACACAAGCAGGGGGAGTGGGAGAGGGAGAAGCAGGCTTCCTGCCGAGCAGGGAGCCCGACGTGGGACTCGATCCCAGGACTCCGGGATCATGACCTGAGCCGAAGGCAGACGCTTAACGACTGAGCCACCCAGGTGCCCTGTATGATTCCATTTATATAAGCTATGTAAAATAGTCAAATTCATGGAAACAGAAGGTAGAATGGTGGTTACCAACGCCTGGGGGAGGAGGAAGAGGGGAGGTGATGTTTAATGGATATAGGGTTTTAGTTTTGCAAATTGAGAAACTTCCAGATCTGTTTCACAACAATGTTCAAAGTTAGCACTACTTAACTGAACACTTAAAAATGGTTATGATGAGAGGCACCTGGGTGGCTAGTCTACCTTCAGCTCAGGTCATGATCCTGGGGTCCTGGGATCGAACCCCACGTTGGGCTCCCTGCTCAGCAGGGAAGCCTGCTTCTCCCTCTCTCACTCCCCCTGCTTGTATTCCCTCTCTCACTATCTCTGTCAAATAAATAAAGAAATAAAATCTTTTAAAAAAATGGTTATGATGGCAAATTTTATGTTACGTGTAATTCACCACAATAAACACAATTTTTTTTTAAAGATTTTATTTATTTATTTGAGAGAGAGAGAATGAGAGACAGAGAGCATGAGAGGGAGGAGGGTCAGGGGGAGAAGCAGACTCCCTGCCGAGCAGGGAGCCCAATGGGGGACTCGATCCTGGGACTCCAGGATCATGACCTGAGCCGAAGGCAGTCGCTTAACCAACTGAGCCACCCAGGCACCCCAATAAACACAATTTTAAAAATGGTATTCAAAGGGGCGCCTGGGTGGCTCAGTCATTAAGCATCTGCCTTCGGCTCAGGTCAGGATCCTGGAATCGAGCCCCGCATCGGGCTCCTTGCTCCAAGGGAAGCCTGCTTCTCCCTCTCCCACTCCCCCTGTTTGTGTTCCCTCTCTCGCTGTGTCTCTCTCTGTCAAATAAATAAATAAAATCTTTAAAATAAATAAATAATAAAAGGCATCCAAATTGGAAAGAAGGAAGTAAAATGAGCTATATTGACCGATAACATGATCTTACATGTAGAAACCCTAAAGATTCACCAAAAGACTGTTAGAATGAATTTAAAAAATTGGCAAAGTTTCAGGATGCAAAATTAACACGCAAAAATCAGTTGCATTTTTATACACTAAAAATAAACAAAAGAAAATTAAGAAAATAATTACATTTACAATAGCAACAAAAAGAATAAAATACTTAATAAAAAATGCAAACAAGTAAGCTGCGTTCGTTTGCTAGGGCTGCTGTAACAAAAACAAAACAAAACAAAAAAACACAGACTGGGTAGTTTAAACAACAAAGATTTATTTTCTCTCAATTTTGGAGGCTAGCAGTCCAAGGTCAAGGTGCTGGGAGATTTTGTTTCTTCTGAGGCCTCTTTCCTTGGCTCACAGATGGCTGTCTTTTTGCTGTGCCCTCATATGGTTGTTCCTCTGTCTGCATTGTCTGTGACCTTAATCTCCTCTCCTTATAAGGACACCAGTCATATTGGACTAGACTTCACCCTAACAACTTGACTTGGCATGGGCCTTTTAGAGTTCATTCAGTTTGGTACACAATGGACTCTTCCAATTTCAAGACTTTTATCATTCTCAGCTTTAGGAAATTTTCTTCCATTATTCCTTTTTTTCTTCCACTATTCTTTTCTCTGTTTTTACCTTCTGGAACTCCTACTAAACAGAGTTGGAGCTTCTGGATATATCTTCTTCTTCTTTTTTTTTTTTTAAGATTTTATTTATTTATTTTGAGAGAGAGAGAATGAGAGAGAACACATGAGAGGGGATAGGGTCAGAGGGCAAAGCAGACTCCCCGCCGAGCAGGGAGCCCAATGCGGGACTCGATCTCGGGACTCCAGGATCATGACCTGAGCTGAAGGCAGTTGCTTAACCAACTGAGCCACCCGGGCGCCCTGGATATATCTTCTAAATCTCTTTTATCTCCCCTTATCCAACATTGTTTTCCCCTCCCAGCTGTCGTTTCTTTCTTTCTTTCTTTCTTTCTTTTAAGACTTTTTTATTTATTTATTTGACAGAGAGAGAGAGAGCACAAGCAAGGAGAGCAGCAAGCAGAGGGAGAGGGAGAAGCAGGCTCCCCACTGAGCAAGGAGCCTGATGTGGGGCTTGATCCCAGGACCCTGGGATTATGACCTGAGCCAAAGGCAGACATTTAACCAACTTAGCCACCCAGGTAACCTGAAGCTGTGTTTTTTTTGGCAAACCTGATTTTGTCTTCTTTCCTTTTTCTTTTTATTATTTTAGATCTACTTTCAAGTTATACAAATATATCTTATCATTGTAAAATACTTAAGTGATGCAGAAAAAACATTTAAAACTCTCATGCCCCACCTCTAAAATTCCAATTCAGTTTCTGCAAGTAAACCACTACTATTAGTTTAGTTTTTCCTTCCAGATCTTTTCCTCTGGTTACTTTTATGTTTATATTTTCATATTAAATATGTGTTTTGTTTTTGCTTTATATAAGTGGTATCAAACTAAACTTACTGTTTCACAATTTCCTGTGTCCTTATTTTATATGTTGGAGATTTATCGATGTATTTATTTATAACAGTTACATAGCATTCCATAATAAACAATGTAACAATGAACATCTTTGTACCTACCTCAACCTCACTGTAAATATGTATTTCTTTGGGACATAACTTAAAAACAATTGAATTGCTGGTTAGAAGAATATGTACATATTTATTTATTTTCTCAATATACCCTTATTCAAAAGGTACAAAATCAATGCTATTGTAAAGCAAGTCTTCTTCCTATTTGTGTCTCCCAGTCATTAGTTCTTTTTTTTTTTTTTTTAAAGATTTTATTTATTTGAGAGAGAGAATGAGAGACAGCACAAGAGGGAAGAGGGTCAGAGGGAGAAGCAGACTCCCTGCCGAGCAGGGAGCCCGATGCGGGACTCGATCCCGGGACTCCAGGATCATGACCTGAGCCGAAGGCAGTCGCTTAACCAACTGAGCCACCCAGGCGCCCCCAGTCATTAGTTCTTCACTCCAGAAGCAATCACTGGTATCAGTTTCTTCCTTTCACAGGTGTTCGTGGACTGGACATTTTGGATTTTAATATATATATTTCCAAATGAGGCTTCAAAAGGCAATTTATACTAGCTGTGATAAATTACAATTGGCCATAGATTCTTTGCTGTTCCTTCTGCCCAGAGGTAAATTCTGTTTCCCCACTCCTTGCATTTAGGTTGGCCTAGGCCTTAAGAGCGATTGCAGCTTACTTTCTCACTCCCTTGGAATGTCGCTGCCCTGTGAGTAAACCTAGTGTATGCTACTGGACCGTGAGAAAACTGTGAAGCAGAGACAAGTACTCCCAGCTTGGGTTTCCTAGACCAGGGGTTGGCAGACTTTCTGTAAAGGGCCACATGGTAAATATTTTCGGCTTTGTGGGCTATGTGGCCTCTCTCTTTTTTTTTTTTTTTAAGATTTTATTTATTTGAGAGAGAAAGAGCACATGAGAGGGGGGAAGTTCAGAGGGAGAAGCAGGCTCCCCGCTGAGCCGGGAGCCCCATGTGGCACTCGATCCCAGGACTCCAGGATCATGACCTGAGCCGAAGGCAGTCGCTTAACCAACTGAGCCACCCAGGCGCCCTATGTGGCCTCTCTTGCAACGACTCAACTTTGTTGCTGTGTTGTGAGAACAGCCATAAACAATATGTAACTAAATAGGTGTGGCCAGATTTGGCCCAGTGGGAATAGTTTGCTGACCCTGACCCTAGACCAACCAGCCTGCCAACTGCCAGGCCTGTGAATAAGGTCATCCTAGACCATCCAAGCCCCAGCTTAACCTCTGGTAAACTGCGGAGATCAGTGAACCACAATAACTGCCCAGCTGATGTACAGAATTGTGAGTGATAATTAATGCCGTTGTTTTAAGCCACTAAGTTTTAGGATGGCTTGTTACACAGCAAAAGCTAACCAACACACTAGTCTTTGCCATATTTGGACATTATCAATATATTTTTAAAGGATTTTATTTACTTATTTGTCAGAGAGAGAGAGAGCAAGAGAGAGAGCACAAGCAGGGGGAGCGGCAGGCAGAGGGAGAGGGAGAAGCAGGTTCCCAGCCAAGCAGGGAGCCCGACGTGGGACTTGATCCCAGGACCCTGGAACCATGACCTGAGCCAAAAGCCGATGCTCAACCGACTGAGCCATCCAGGCACCCTTATCAATATTTTTTATTTTTATTAATATGATGTGTTACAAATGGTATAGTTATTTAACTATGCCTTTCTATGATTACTTATGCATTTGAGCATTTTTTCATATATATTCATTGGTTTACTATATATACTCTTTTGTGAATTTCTTTTTCATATCCATTGTTCATTTTCACATTTGATTATTATTGATTTGACATTGTTTGAGAATGTACCTTGGATAACTCTTTGTTATATATATTGCAAATATTTTCTCCCTGCTCGTTGTCAATTATTTGTAGTATCTTTTATTATATTGAATTTTTAAATTTTTATATAATCAAATTTAGCAATCATTTCCCTTATGGTTTTTGAGTTTTGTGTCTTTAGGAGACCTTCCCTATTCTTTTTATAAAAAAACATTCTTCTACATTCTTCTAACACTTCTATAGTTGATTTTGTTTTCATAATTATTTTGTTTATTATCCATATGGGCTTTATTTTATGTGTGGTATAATTTTTTTTCCAACTGGAAAAATTAGCTGTTCTTGCACATTTTGTTTTCCAGATATATTTCAAAATCATCTGTAGTTCCCTATAAAAATCTCTTGGCATTTCAGTTGTTATTCCTATTTGGGTCCTGCTTTTTCAGAGTATCCTCAAAGTTTCTGGTCTGTCAATGGCACTATTTCTGGGTTTTCAGTCCTATTTGGAATTTATTGTTTTTTAAATTAATATACTCTGTTTTATGAGACTTGGAACAGGAAGGAGAGTAGTCAGATGTACATTTAGATCCAGTTCTTCCACCAGGTATTAATTTTTGAAATTTATTTTTCAAGTCTTTAAAGAATTCAGCACTATTATTATTATTTAAAGATTTATATATTTATTTATTTGAGAGACAGAACCAGAGAGTGTGCACGGTTGGGGGGAGGGACCGAGAGAGAGGGCGAGAAACTTTAGCAGATTTCCACACTGAGTGCAGAGCCCAACACGGGGCTCGATCCCAGGACCCTAATATCACAACCTGAGCTGAAACCAAGAATCTGATATTTAACCAATTTCGCCACCCAGGCGCCCCATTATTATTATTATTATTTAAAGATTTATTAGGGTGTCTGGGTGGCTCAGTCAGTTAAGTGTCTGACTCTTTTATTTATTTTAGAGACAAAGTGCATGTGTGGCACAGGGCGTTAGGAGGTAGAGGCAGAGAGAGAGGGAAAGAGAGAATCTCAAGCAGACTCCCCACTGAGTGTGGAGCCCAATGCGGGGCTCAATCCCACCACCTCAAGACCATGACCCCAGCCAAAATCAAGAGTCAGATGCTCAATCAACTGAGCCACCCAGGTGCCCCACAGCATTATTTATAAAATGAAAAATATAAAGCATCACTTGAGTAGCTCTCTCAGTTATGTAAATGTAGGCTGAGAAAAAGTCATTGTTTTGGGACTAGAGTGTATCTTTTGTGACTTAATTAAGGTGGCCATTAGATCTCTGACATACTAACTTGGTCCCCCAGAAGGAACTGAATACATTTACATAAGTAAGTCATGGTCTTCTGGGGTATAAGGAATTGATACTCAATCATTACTCTCTAAGACATGAAGTTAGAGAGACCTGTGGATGTTGTCTGACTGGCCCCGGCCAAAGGAGAGTGGCAGGGTAGAGTAACAAGTTCTTTGAAATCGTTAACTTCAGTAAAGTGGGAGTTCAGGATGATGCCCTCAAGGTTGATTTCAGCCCAGGCAATGGCTGATGCTGAAAGCAGGTCTGGTAGCAACTCCGCAACATTTCAGAATTGGCAGCATTACCCACCAAATGTGCAGAATCAGTTTCCTACTACAAAGCAGCAGCAAAAAGCAAAGGATGTAATAGACTAATTGAATGCCTATACTGTCATTGATGGGGTATTGAAGTTGGACAGACTTCTCTTACAAGATTAAATTCTTGAGGATTTGAGGGTAAGTCAGAGAGATAAGCCCTAAGAGGCAGATGTTGAATATGTTATTAATCTATTTTGTGGAGTCTCTAAACAATATTCATTTAATGTAAAAAAAATTTTTTAAATGAGATGTATTTATCATTGTACCATAATTTTAGGAATAGGCCAATCTATGCCCACCTATAGGGAAATTAGTTTTAAAAAATTATGGCACATCCATTCAATGGAATACTATGCACCTATCACAAAGGATGATATAGAAATACAGGGGCGCCTGGGTGGCTCAGTCGTTAAGCGTCTGCCTTCGGCTCAGATCATGATCTCAGGGTCCTGGGATCGAGCCCTGCATCGGGCTCCCTGCTCCGCGGGAAGCCTGCTTCTCCCTCTTCCACTCCCCCTGCTCGTGTTCCCTCCCTTGCTGTGTCTCTCTCTCTGTCAAATAAATAAATGAAATCTTTAAAAAATATATATATATTAATTGAGATAGGACAACCTCCAAGACTTATATCTGAGAAAAAAATATATAATGTTATTTCTATAAAAAAGTTGAGCTATAGATCCATATAAATATAAATATATATATATTTCATATAGAGGTCTGGAAGTAAGGTTAACAAATTTTGGTAATTGGCTCTAGGTGGTGAGATTTTAGATAATTTTTGCTTTCTTTCTTATAGTCTCCTGTATTATTTAAATTTTTTACAAATTTTCTATAATGAACAAGTTTTATCATTATGAAATAATTTTTAAAAATGGAAACTGACCAAAGAAATTATAAGGAATAATAATAATAATAATAATGATAGCTTACTATGTGCCAGAAACTATGCTGTTTTATATGTATTACCTGATTTAATTCTCACAACAACCCTGTGAGATTATTTGGCAATGTTGGCAATACTGTTTGGCAATATTGAACAAACCTAGGCTTGAATAGTTTAAGTAAATTGTCCATCATCACAGGGTTAGTATGTGATTGGGGGCATGATTAAAGCTGATATTCCCTGGCTATAGAGCTAGAATCTCTCTGGTTTGACCCATGGGGGAGTTGGATCTCTGGAGCAGATAGAGAAATTCGCCAGCATCTAAAATATAATCCACTTACAACCCTACAGTCATACCTCCAATGCCATTTTCTCTTTTACCTTTCCAGAAGCAAGCACTAAATACTGTAAAAATAACCAGTACCAAAATCACTACCAACCAAAGACAAAAAACTTTCTGTGGTGTTCTGTTCATTGGTAGATCCAGTGAACCATGGCTTGCAAGTATTGTAGTGTATCCTGGCATAATCCCCTCCTCTTGAATCTGGGCTGGCCCTTTGACTTGCTTTAACAAATAGAATTGAGTGAATAATGAACGCACCAGTCTGGGCCTAAGCCTTAAGAAAGCCTAGCAGCTTACACTTTTGCCCTTTTGGGAGCCCTGAACTAACATGTAAGAAATCTGGCTACTCTGCTGGAGAAATTATATGGAAATGTCACAGAGAGAGGGAGAGAATTTGAGACTACAGGGAGAGGGGAGCCCAGCCACTCCAGCTGAACCAGCCACCAGCTGATGCTACTACCATCAACAGCAAGTACAGAACAAGAATGGTTGGGCTAATTCCAACCCAGACTGCAGAACAATGAGCAAATAAAACAGCTGTTGTTTTAAGCTATACATTTTGGGGTGGTTTGTTACACAATAGATAATGAGAACACCTCCTTGCTTTCCTTGGGTGACAAATGGTACACTTTGTTCTACATAAAACTTAAATCTTCATTTCTTACCCTTTATCTCTCAATTTTATAGCAATGTTTTGCCAGAAGCTTTCGCATTAATTACTGGGACACAGGAAAGCTTTAATGGAGTTACTAGGTGGGGGTCCAGAGGCTGACTTTAGTCCTAGCCTTAACTGTATGCCTTTTGAAAGTGATTTACCTTTTTGTCTCAATTGTGAAATGAGACTAATGCTCACTCTACTGGCCAGAGAGTAAAAATTAGTATAACCGAGTTGAAAAGAAAAACGAAAAGCATTTAATAGAGCTTCCAGCTCAAGAGGCAGGCGAGGGAACACAAAGAACATGAATTTGATTTCATCTGGGTGTAAGATCTTGGACAAATGACTTAATATTTCTGATCCCCAGTTTTTCCTCTGTAAATGAGATTACTCCTTCTCATATCACAGGTTTATCTGTGATGATTAAATGAGACAACACATGAAGCAAGAGACCTGTTGCAGAATAAATGCTAACTGCCCGCCATCAAATCCTAAAGCTCCCCGCCTTCCGCCATCCTCATATTCCCGCCTAACCCCAGAGAGTGTGATTCAGTAAGTCTGAAGTGGGACCCGGAAAGCTACAACTTCATTTTTTAAAACCTACTTTACAAAACAAACAAGGTCCCAAAGAAATTCTAACGCAGGTGCCCTCACGCAAAACACTCCGCTTGCTACCACGCCCCTTCCTTGTGTCAGGAGCTGCAAACTCCAGGTCTCGCGATGGATTTTCCTTCTTCAGACTCTGCTACAGGTCGCGCGAGAGTGTTTCGTCCAATCACGAGGCTGGGTGCTTGCCCAACATGGCGGCGCGCTAGGAGCGTAACATCTGCGTTTCTAGGCGCTTCGCTCTGCGGGTGGCTTGAGACTCTGGAGTTATAGAGGCCTAATCCAGACCGGTCATCTGGAAGAAACTTTGACTTCAGATGTGAGTCATTTATCAACTGTTAGGCGGGTCGAGAGGTCATTTAACCTATGTATGGCCCAAGTTCCGTATTCTTGGGTTCTGGGCTGGTGAGTGGCTGACTTTGGGCCTAGGGAGACAGACCTGAAGGGTGGGTGGCTTTGTGTCTGTGTCTGTGCGTGCGTGTTGCGCGCGCGGGTTCTGGACTGGTGAGGTGCTGGCTTGGGGTCTAGGGAGACAGACCACATGGGTGAGTGAATGGGTTGGGTGGGTGGGTAGGTTGTGTGCGCGCGCGCACGTGGAGGAGGATAATGGTGATGGGATAGATGGGAGGAGTTGGCGCCTAGAATGGAGACGAGGATTGAAGTACGAAAGACCCCAGGGGCTGAGGAGGTTTAGAGAGATGCGAAACTGAGGCGGGAAGACTGAGTGCATAAGATGAGCGTGTGGGAGGAGTGGAGGAGATGGAGAAACGGCACTGGCGGAACTAGAGGAAAAAGTCGGTTTTATGAAGGCAGGCGACGAGAGAAAACGGAGATTGGGGTTGAACTGGGAGAGATCTGTGCAGAAGGAATTCAAAGTTAGAAGCGGAAATTAGAATTCGAAGCGGAATTTAGAGTCTTTTGAATGTTAAGATAAACGGTAGTTGAAGAGAATTATTGAGGGTTAGGAGAAACCAAGGAAACAGTAGACCATGGAGATGGCAAAGTTCAAAGAAAGTCGAAGCGTCAGCTTCAAGGGTGTGCTACTGCTTTGGCTTTCAGGACTGACTCGGATAACCCAGAAGAAAATGCTCCAGCCCTAAGTAGGGCTGATCCTTTTTGAGTGTCAAGATGAGGACTGTTTACAAAAAATGAGAGTGCTGTGTTTCAGTGGCTTGGGACAGTGAAAAGAGTTCCATCATGTTTTCAGTAAACAACTTATGAGTGCTTACTCTCCCAGGCCCTAATTTAGGCAGTGGGATATTGCAGCGAACAAGATAGACAAAGTATTTTCCCTCATGAAACTTACTGGCAGGGCAGATTTTAAAAAGTAAGTAAATGCTGTATATGGAATGTCAGATGGGTAAGTCCTGTGTTGAAGACTTCGAAAGTGTTAAGGGAGAGGAGTGTGTTCACTCACTGCACATTTAAGTGTTCACTCATTGCACTAAGAAAAGGCATCAGGGGTGCCTGGCTGGCTCAGTCCATAGAGCATGCCACTCTTGATCTTGGGGTAGTGAGTTCAAGCCCCAAGTTGAGCGTAGAGCTTACTTTAAAAAAAAAAAGGGAAAAGCGGTGAGAAGGTGAGGTTTTATCAAAGGCCTGAACAAGGAGAGAGTACCTTGTACGTATGTATTTCTGGGGGAAGAGCAGTCCATACTGACCGAGTACAAAATCCCTGATGCAGGAGTGTGCCAGATTTGGTTAAAAACGAACGAACAAACAAACAAACAAAAAACACCCCAAAAACCAAGGAGACTAATGTGGCTAGATAAGAATGAGCCAGGAAGAGGGGCACCTGGGTGGCTCAGTTGTGAGCGTCTGCCTTCGGCTCAGGTCATGATCCTGGGGTCCTGGGGTCGAGCCCCGCATCGAGCTCGCATCGAGCTCCCTGCTCCGTGGGAAGCCTGCTTCTCCCTCTCCCACTCCCCCTGCTTGTGTTCCCTCTCTCACTGTGTCTCTCTCTGTCAAATAAATAAATAAAATCTTAAAAAAAAAAAAAAAGAATGAGCCAGGAAGAGAAAAATAGGTAGGCTAGAGAGAAGGGGGAGTGACAGTGTTAATGCCAGGTAAGAGTTAATACTGGGTTAAATTCTGAGAAATAGGATAGATTTAGCTAAGATCCCTTTGCCTTTAGGAGGTTGGTTATCAAAAAAGTGGCTTTATTGACTCTTTATCTGTTCTGACCAGAAAATTTGATTAATGTAGGATATAAATTGAATCTTCCATATCTGTAATTTAATTTGTTCCACGTATGCTCAAAGTGTCATGTGTGTACACTGATGTCATCTATGCAGTCTTTAGAATATTAACGTGTTGCAGAGCTCTAACATACCAGTGTCTTTTGAAATTACTGTTAGAATACTTTCTTTTGTTGTTGCTTGCCAGAACCACAAGAAAGGAAAACATTTTCCTTTTAAACTTTTTCTTTTTTTTAAGATTTTTTAAAGTAATCTCTACACCCAACGTGGGGCTTGAATTTACAACCCTGAGATCAAGAGTTGCATGCTCCACTGACTGAGCCAGCCAGGCACCCCCTTTTCAACTTTTTCATGGGAACTGGTTCTTATCCTAATTCTATGCTCCCTTCTTTTTGATAGTCTGTAAAGGGTATGTTAATGTTAGGAAATTGCAACTTGTATATAGTGAGTTCCTGTGATAATGTTAGGGGCAAAAGGTGGTAGCTTAGTATGCTGAAAAACTTCCAGGTGACTATTAATTACCCTAAATTCTGAATTATTCACTTAAGTATTTATTGTATGCCAGTTGCTGGAGGATACAGTGAAGAATAAGATGTACCTGGTTGCAGCCTGGGAGGTGGGGTGGAGGACAGGACAGACAAATGTAAACTAAGAGCTTTGAGGGAAAGCATAAAATGCTTTGAAAGTATATAGAGTGGGCATCTGATTGGATATGTGGTGTCAGAAAAAGCCTACCTGAGAAAATGATGCTTAGGGTGTGATTTGAAGGGCTAGTGGGCCTTCAAAAGGAGAATGGATGGTAGGAGAGTGAAGAGAACCTCTTAGGCAGTAAGAATAACAGATGGTGGGACAGATCATTATACAGCAGAGAAAATGAAAGGACAAGTGTGTCTGGAGCATAGTGGCAACAAATGAGGTTGGAGGGATAGGCAGGTCTAGATTATGTATGCCTTGTTAATGATTTTGGACTTTATAAGCCTAATAGCTTTAGGAAGCCACTGAAGGGATTCAGCAAGGACTCCAGATTTGCATGGAGGGAGGGAGGGAAGACTTGTCTTTTGGGTGAAAAGTGGATGGCAAAGGCAAGAGTGATTATAGAGAGATCAGTTAGAGGCTATTATAGTAATCCAAGGGAGATGATAATGATCTGGGGGTAGAGTTGTGGAGGTGTGACAGAAATAATATAAGGGTCAAGAAATAATTAGAAGGTAGAGAATATTCAGGACATGGTGTGTTTGGAATGGGGGAGATGGGGTGGAGAGGATGCTAAAGATTTCTGGCCTGAGCACCACAAGAAAGGTAGTGGTGTTATTTGGCGAAAAAGGGATGACTAGAAAAGGACCAGTTTGAGGTGGGTAGAAATGACTTAATTTTGGACATTGTACATGAAGTACTTCTGAGCCATTCAAGTGACAAGTCGGGTAGGCAGTTGGATATATGATTTGGAAAGGTCCACGATGAAGACAACTCTTTTTTGAAAATAATTGTTAAATTTTCAGTGTAGAGGATGATATTTGCAAATGACATATCCAGTGAGGGGTCGGTATCCAAAATACATAAAAAACTTATACAACTCAACACCAAAAAGCCCAAATAATCCAATTAGAAAATGGGCAGAGGACCTGAGTAGACATTTTTCCAAAGAAGACATACGGATGGCCAGCAGACACATGAAAAGATGCTTAACATCACTGATCATCAGAGAAATTAAAATCAAAGCCATAATGAGATATCACCTCATGCCTGTCAGGATGGCTAAAATAAAAACACAAGAAATAACAAGTGTTGGCAGGGATGTGGAGAAAAAGAAACGTTCCTGCACTATTGGTCGGAATGCAAATTGGTGCAGCCACTGTGGAAAACAGTAGAGGTTCCTCAAAAAATTAAAAATAGAATTACCAGGCACCTGGGTGGCTCAGTTGGTTACGCGACTGCCTTCAGCTCAGGTCATGATCCCGGAGTCTCAGGATCGAGTCCTGCATCCGGCTCCCTGCTCAGCGGGGAGTCTGCTTCTCCCTCTGACCCTCTCCCCTCTCATGCTCTCTCGCTCTCTCTCTCAAAGAAATAAAATTTAAAAAAAAAAAAAGAATTACCATTTGGGGTACCTCGGTGGCTTAGTTGGTTAAGTGTCTGACTCAACTCACGTCTTGATCTCAGGGTTGTGAGTTCAAGCCCAAAAATGAAAAAAGAATTACCATCTGATCCAGTAATTCTACCACTGGGTATTTACCTAAAGAAAATAAAAACAGTAATTCAAAATGATACATGTACCCCTATATTTATGGCAGCATTGTATACAATAGCTAAGATAAGGAAGCAACCCAAATGTCTATCAATAGATGAATGGATGAAAAAGGTATAGAAAAAGACATATACCATATGATTTCACTCATGTGGAATTTAAGAAACAAAACAGATGAACATAGGGGAAGGGAAGGAAAAATAAGATAAAAACAGAGAGGGAAGCAAACATAAGAGACTCTTAACTATAGGGAATAAACAGAGTTGCTGGTGGGGATTGCATGGGAGGATGGGGTAATTGGGTGATGGGTATTAAGGAGGGACTGGATATAATGAGATGTTAATGTATAACTGATGAGTCACTAAATTCTACCCGTGAAACTAATAGTACACTATATGTTAACTAAATTGGGGGGAAAAAAGGTATGTATATACACAATGGAATATTACTCAGCCATCAAAAAGAATGCAGCCTTGCCATTTGCAACAACATGGATGGACCTAGAGGGTATAATGCTAAGTGAAGTAAGTCAAAGAAAGACAAATACCATATGATTTCACCCATGTGGAATTTAAAAAAACAAACAAAAAAGGGAGACCAGCAAAAAACCACTTTTTTTTTTAAAGATTTTACTTATTTATTTGACACAGAGAGAGATAGTGAGAGTAGGAACACAAGAAGGGGGAGTGGGAGAGGGAGAAGCAGGCTTCCTGCAGAGCAGAGAGCCCGATGTGGGGCTTGATCCCAGGATGCTGGGATCATGACCTGAGCCAAAGGCAGATGCTTAATGACTGAGCCACCCAGGTGTCCCCAAAAAACAGACTCTTAAATGCGGAGAACAAACTGGTGGTTGCCGGGGGGAGGTGGGGGGGGTGAAATAAAGGGGATTAAGAGTACACTTACCTTGATGAGCACTGAAGAATATAGAATTGTTGAACCATTATATCATATACTGAAACTAATATAACACTATATGTTAATTATACTTGAATTAAAAAATTAAAAAATTTTTTCAATGTAGAAAGCTGTCAAAAAAACCTTCTGAAATAGAGTGTTAGCAGAGCTATTACTATGTAAGGTTATATCTGTAATAAAACCTACAAAGGAAGGGTGCTTGTTGCTAGGAGACTTTATAATAGGGGGTATGACTTAACCAGGGGGATTAGGGAAGGAAAAACTTACCTGAAGAAGAGATGCTTGAATTGAGTAAGGATGAGTAGGAATTCATCAGGTGAAGAGGAGAAAAAAACATTACAAAGGGAATAAACTGTAAAGACCTGATTGCCAGAGTGGAGGGACAGAAAGAAGAGCAGTGAGAGGTATGGCTTAACGTGATGGTGAAAAAATAGTTAAGGCCACACCATGCTGGCCCTTATATGTATGCTGAAGTAATGATTTTTGTTTTTAATCCTAAGTAAAATTTTGAGCAAGTGGGCATAGGAGAAGGAAGACATAGTGAGATTTGTGTTTAGGAGATGATCTCTGCAAGGTGGAAAAAGGAAATCCGAGAGAGTAAGAGTGGAGTCAGGGTGACCAAGTAAGAGGCTGTTAAATCCAGGTGACTTGTACTGGGCTGATATTGGTGGAGATGGGAAAAATAGATGGATCTGAGAGGTATTTAGCAGGTAAAATCCACATGACTGTTGATTTCTTAGGATATGAGAGGGGTATAGAACTACCCGATGATGCCTAGGATTTTGGCTTACATAACACTGTTTAGATGAATGCACCTTAGAAAAAACAGTGGAAAATACAGAATGATATAACGAAGAATATACAAATCACACCACCCAGAGATATGCACTAAAATAATTTTTAGAATTACCAACTGTATAACTTACTAAGCCACTACAATCAGGGCGCCTGGGTGGTTCTGTGGGTTGTGTCTGCCTTTGGCTCAGGTCGTGATCCCGGAGTCCCTGGATCGAGCCCCACATCGGGCTCCCTGCTCAGCAGGGAGCCTGCTTCTCCCTCTGCCCCTCACCCTGCTCGTGCTTACTCTGTCTTGCTCTCTCAAATGGATAAATAAAATCTTAAAAGA
Organism: Mirounga leonina; assembly: GCF_011800145.1. NCBI lineage: Eukaryota > Metazoa > Chordata > Mammalia > Carnivora > Phocidae > Mirounga > Mirounga leonina. The sequence continues at coordinate 1,227,183 of NW_023270503.1, forward strand.
AAAACAAACACTACATGGGGCGCCTGGGTGGCTCAGTTGGTTGAGTGGCTGCCTACGGCTGGGGTCGTGATCCTGGAGTCCCAGGACCGAGCCCTGCATTGGGCTCCCTGCTCAGCAGGGAGTCTGCTTCTCCTTCTGACCCTCCCCCCTCTCATGCTCTCTCTCTCTCTCATTCTCTCTCTCAAATGGATAAATAAAATCTTTGAAAAGAAAAAAAACCAAACACTACAATCAGTGGCTTTTCTTCAGTTTTATATCTTGCTATAAATGTGTTAATTTTTTTTTTTTTGTAATCTGGAAGGAGACAAAATTGTTTTCATTTGGTTTTAGCTACCTAGGAATGACAAGACTGAAATTTATAAAATAGAAGATATATTTTGAAACATTTGTGACTTTATGATGTGCTACAAAGTATTCAGTCCATACAAGACCCCTGTAAAAACAAACCTCTGACTATTGGTTCTTGGCTAATAGTTCTTGGCTTACTTCTGCCCCTTTGATGCTTTCAAAAGAATAGTTTCCAGTTTTCATGGTTTAAAAAAAACCCGTATGTTGCGTACGCATTTCAAGCTGTGATAAAATATACATAACATAAAATTTACCATTTTAAGCATTTTTAAGTGTACTGTTTAGTGGCATTAAGTACCTTCACACTGTTGTATAACCATCACCACTGTCCATTTCTAGAAGTTTTTCATCATCCTAAACAGAAACCCATTAAATAATAATTCAACATTCATACCTCCTCCCCAAACCCTGGTAACCTCTATTCTACTCTCTTTATGAATTTGCGTATTCTTGGTATCTAATACAAGTGTGATAATACAACATTTGTCCTTTTGAATATGGCTTATTTTCGTTAGCATAATGTTTTTTTAAAATATTTATTTATTTGAGAAAGAGAGAGAGAACACGGAGAGAGGGAGAAGCAGTCTCCCTGCTGAGCGGGGAGCCCGTTATGGGACCTGATCCAAGGACCCTGGGATCGTGACCTGAGCTGAAGGCAGACGCTTAACCGACTGAGCCACCCAAGTGTCCCAGAATAATGTTTTTAAGGTTCATTCATGTTGTAGGATGTATCAGAATTTTATTCCTTTTTTTGGCTGAAGGACATTGCATTGTATGTATGTACCACATTTTCTTTATCCATTTATGGACACTTGGGGTTGTTCCTACTCTTTTGGCTGTTGTGAATAATGCTGCTGTGAACATTGATGTGCAAATATCGTTTGAATCCCTTCTTTCAGTTCTCTTGGGTGTATACCTAGGAGTGGAATTGCTGGATCATATGGTGGTAATTCTATGTTTAACTTTTTAAGAACTGCTGAACTGTTTCCACAGCCATTGTATACGTTCCCACCTTCAATGCTCCAATTTCCTAACATCCTCACCAATACTTCTCTTAACTTTTTTAATAATAGCCATCCTACTGGGTATGAATTGATATTGTGGTTTTGATTTGCATTTCCCTAATGACTCATGGTGATGTTAAGCATATTTTAATGTGCTTATTTGTGTACCTTTGAAAAATATAACTTCTACTTTCTCAGTTGATTGGCAAAAATATGTTGGCTGTAACTGTTGACTTGGCAACCACAGCTTTTCCCCATTAATGTATTTTTTGACTAAATATGCTGACTTTTTTCCTTTTTTTTCTTTTTAAAGATGGCTCTGAGTAAATCAATGCATGCAAGAAATAGATACAAGGACAAACCTCCTGACTTTGCATATCTGGCAACCAAATATCCAGATTTTAAGCAGCATGTTCAGATAAATCTGAATGGAAGAGTGAGGTAGGTCACATGAAGTATTCTTAATACTGTATTATTCTAGTATAATCTGAATGGACACAGGGTAGTGGAAAGCATACTGGACTGATAGTACACCTGAATGCAATCCTAGACATTTCCTAAAATTTCTCGTCTGATCTTGGACAAATCACTTAACCTGTCTGGGTTTCATCTTTGTGTTGGGGGGTAGAGAGAGGGGAGGAGAGGGAGAGAGAGAATCTTAAGTAGTCTCCATGCCCAGTGAGAAGCCCTACATGGGGCTTGATCTCACAACTCTGAGATCATGACCTGAGCCGAAATGAAGAGTCAGATAATTAACTGAGCCACCTAGGCACTCCTGGGTTTCATCTTTTCAAGTTATAAAATGAGAGGATTGGACCAAATACTTTTCAGTTTCTTTCTGGCTTTAGGAGTTTGGAATTTATTTTTATTTTTTATTTTTATTTTTTTAGATTTTATTTATTAGAGAGAGTAAATGAGAGAGAGAGACAGAGAGAGCACGAGTGGGGGGAGGAGTAGAGGGAGAGGGAGAAGCAGAGCAGGGAGCCCTATGTGGAGCTTGATCCTGCGACTACGGGATCATGACTTGAGCCGAAGGCAGATGCTTAACCAACCGAGCCACCCAGGTGTCCTAATTTTGTTCTTTTTAAGAGAGAGAGCGTGATCCCACATGGGGGTGAGGGACAGAGGGAGAGGGAGAGTTAAGTAAGCTCCACACCCAGTGCGGAGCAGAGCTCAATCTTATGACCTGAGCTGAAATTAAGAGTTGGACGCTTAACCAGCTGAGCCACGTAGGTGCCCTAGGAGTTTGGAATTTATTTTAAGGACATGGTGTGGAGGGTTCTTGTATCTTCAGAGTTACCCATCCCTGTCCTTATCCACTGAAGTTTAAAAGCAGAGGAATAACATGTTCAGAGTTGTGTTCAGACAGAAGTATTCTAGGAGCATTGGGGAGGATGGGTGGCAGGGGAAATTAAGATTGGAGGTATAGGGAAGTGAGTAGGAAATGGTTTCAGTAATCCAGATTAGACATTGGTGGCCAAACTAGGTAGAGGCAGGAGGGATAGAAATCACTGATGAATTTGAGTGAAATTCATGAATAGAATTAGCAGGACATGGTGGAAATTAAGGAGTCTGAGCCAGATATAGTACTTGTGATTTTTTTTTTTAAGTTTTTATTTATTTATTTGACAGAGACACAGCGAGAAAGGGAACACAGAAGGGGGAGTGGGAGTGGGAGAGGGAGAAGCAGGCTTCCCGCGGAGCAGGGAGCCCGATGCGAGGCTCGATCCCAGGACTCTGGGATCATAACCTGAGCTGAAGGCAGATGCTTAACAGCTGAGCCACCCAGGTGCCCCAGGTGCTTGTGATTTTATTTTAGCAAGAGGATGGGTGGTAGTACCTAGTTTATTGAGTTAGGGAACAAGGGAAAATGAACTCATTTGTGGGGAGATGAGTGTTTCAGTTTGGGGCATATGGAATCTGAGAAGCCTGCAGGATATTCAAGTAGGGTTATTTTGTTGGCAATTGAAAGTTGGAAGAGAGGGACAAAGCAGTGATGTGGAGGTGGTGTTAGTGAAGGCCATGGGTCTTCGAGCTAAATCCTGAAGAATGAATAGAAGAGGGAAAGAATTCAGGTATAGACAACAGATTTTTGTGAAAGATGTGTTTAAGTTTGGAGAACTGCGTGTAGTTGGGCTGAAGTGGATATAGGATAATGGGTTGAGAAATAATAAGATGAGACTGAAAGGAAAACAAAGAACAGGTCACAAAGAGCCTTTTATAGCATGCAAGTTCACTTGATTGCTCAGACACCGGAGGAACCAGAGGAGGGTTTTTAAGATGGTTTAAGATTAATATTTTTTAAGATATCTCTCGGAGCAAACCGAACAGATCTGTTATTACAGTGTATTTGAATGGATTAAAGGTGTCTGGCAAGTAATAGACATTCAATAAATTTGTTAAACTCTCGAGAGTAATTCCTCTGTAAAATCTAACTCTGTGCCAATTACAAGTGGCATACTTATTTTTTCCTCCAAGTTTTTATTTAGGTTCCACCTAATTAACATACACTGTAATATTAGTTTCAGGTATAGGATTTAGTGATTCATCACTTACATAGGCCTACTGCTCATCACAAGTGCCCATCACGTGTTTAACCCACCCCAACCCCGCTCACCTCACGAATGACATACTTAATTACAGATTAATGAAAAATAAAGGGATGGGCAAAAATACACTAGGCAAATGAGAGTTCCCCCAAATTAGAAAAAGTAAAATAGAAGGCAAAAAAGCATCAAATTGGAAAAAAGAGGACTAGTTTACATTAATAAAAGCAATAATTTTGGGGCACCTGGGTGGCTCAGTTGGTTAAGTGTCTGCCTTCGGCTCAGGTTACGATCCCAGAGTCCTGGGATCAAGCCCCGCATTGGGCTCCCTGCTCGGCGGGAAGCCTGTTTCTCCCTGTCCCACTCCCCCTGCTTGTGTTCCCTTTCTCCCTGTGTCTCTCTCTGTCAAATAAATAAATAAAATCTTTAAAAAAATTTTTTTTGATTCAACGATGTAATTTGAACGTTTAACCTATAAACGTGAACATTCTCTCTTTTTTTTTTTAAGATTTAATAATTTTAGAGAGAGACAGCTTGCAAGCAGGGGGAGGGGTAAAGGGAGAGGTCAAAGTACAGAATCTCAAGCAGACTCCCTGCTGAGTGTGGAGCTGGGTGCAGGGCTTCATCTTAGGACCCTGAGGTCGTGACCTAAGCTGAAGTCAAGAGTTGGATGCTTAACCGACTGAGCTACCCAGGTGCCCCACTTTTTTTAAAGTTTCATTTATTTAAGTAATCTCCACCCCACGTGCGGCTCAGACTCATGACCCCAAGATCAAGAGTTGCGTGCTCTACCGACTGAGCCAGCCTGGCACCCCATCAGTGTACATTCTTTTAAAATGACTTGCCCAGGCTTGTAACAGTAAGAAATGACTGAGCTGGGGACTCCTGGGTGGCTCAGTCAGTTGAGTGTCTGCCTTTAGCTCGGGTCATGATCCTGGGATCAAGCCCTGCATTGGGCTCCCTGCTCAGCAGGAGGGTCTGCTTCTCCCTCTCCCTCTGCCCATACCCCTGCTTGCGCTCATGCTCTCTCAAATAAATAAGTAAAATCTTTAAAAAAATGTGTGTGTGTGTGTATGTATACACATATATATAACTATGTAACTGTATATATATATACACATATATAAAAATGTTGCTGCTTCCCCCAATCAAAATCCCTGTTTTTGGGAGACAAGATAGGTATAATGTTTCCAAAATTCAAAGAAAAGATGCTCAAAGCAATAAAAGAGTAACGGGTGGTAGAAAGGTGTAAGTGTGTTAACTTTAAGTTCACAATATATTTAAATATCTATTGGGATATTTGAGTTATTTAACATCTAGATTTTTAAGTTAGAGTAATTAAAATATTAGTACAGTATTGGAGCAAGAATGGGCATCAGAGTGTCATTCTGAAACACATCTAAGTCTAAACAGCAGAACAATTGCATGTGCACATTAAGTGGTGCGATGATTCCTGCCTGTCACTTGACTCAATAGTGTACCTCTCAGAGGGAGTGCAAAGTAAACAGGGTGAATCTTCCTTTCTTAATCAGTCTTGACTCCTGTGTATTTCTCATCGTGTGAGTATCATACAGTGCTATAAACGATTAAAGAGATTTTCCAGTGTAAAATTTTGACCATATTGGATTTTCAGTTTATGTGCTTACTTTAGAACCTTTCAAGTAAGATACCACCCCATGGTGAAAGGCTATAGTGTAGAATAGAGTAGTATTTCAGTTCATTAGGGGTGAGGCAGACAGTAATGAATTTTTTTCAGTAATGGATTTTTTTTTTTCTTTTGAGAGAGAGAGTGAGCATGTGTTAGTGGGGAGAGGGGCAAAGGGGGAGAGAGAGAGAGAATCCAGGCAGGCTCTGTGCCCAGTGCAGAGCCCATTGTGGGGCTTAATCCCAGGACCCCAAGATCATGACCTGAGCCGAAACCAAGAGTTGGACGCTCAACCGACAGCCACCCAGGCTCCCCCAGTAATGGATTTTTAATAGATGCAGTTGGGACAGCCATGGGAAGGGTGCATTTAGATTTCCTTTCCTATGTTATGCAAAATATATTCCTGATCACTGAATGATTTCAATATATTTATTTATTTATTTATTTAAAAGATTTTATTTATTTATTTGAGAGAGAGAGACTGAGAGAGAGAAAGCATGAGAGGGGGGAGGGTCGGGAGGGTCAGAGGGAGAAGCAGACTCCCTGCCGAGCAGGGAGCCCGATGTGGGACTCGATCCAGGGACTCCAGGATCATGACCTGAGCCGAAGGCAGTCGCTTAACCAACTGAGCCACCCAGGCGCCCAATATATTTATTTTTTTTTAAGTACTAGAAAAAACCTAGGTGAGTGTCTTAACTTTGGATATAGAAATGGGCTTTCTGTTCATACTCCAAGGATAGAATTCATCAAAGAAAAGATGGCTGGATTCAGCTACATGAGATGTAAACAATTTTACATGTCAGGAAATACTAAAAGTAAAAGATGACAGAGCACTGCAAATATTTACAGCTTATGGCAGAGAATTAGCTTTCTCAATATAAAGAACTCTTATAAGACAATAAGAAAAAGTAAGAAACCTTTATAGAGAAAGGTAAGGATTAAAAATGGACTGTTCACAAGAGGAAAGACAGTGGACCAAATTAGCAAAGATAAAATATTAAAATATCCATTGGGGCACCTGGATGGCTTTAGTCAGTTGAGCATCTGACTGGATTTTGGCTCAGGTCATGATCTCAGGGTCATGGGATCCAACCCTGTGTTGGGCTCCATGCTTAGTGTGGTGTCTGCTTGTCACTCAACCTCTGTTCCTCCCTCCCCCCACTGCCCCACCCTCTCCCCCTCCCCACCCCCGTTCACTCACTGGCTCTGTGTCAAATAAATGAATAAATAAAATCTTAAAAAATTAATAAATAAAACATCCATCAATGGCAAAAATGTAGTCAAATGACATAGAGAAAATGTTGGTAAAACTGCAACCTTGGAAATTCTAAAAAACATACTTAAAAGAAATGATGTTTGTCCTAAAGCTGTTTATAACAAGAAAAATTGGAAATAATCTAAATATCTAGTATGTAGGTTCTTAACAGTGCAGTTCCATGGAATGTCATGGAGCCTTTAGAATGGATGCTGCAGATTATAAAACATAATTTTATTTCAAGCTAAAACTGAAGTATCTGCTGATTGCTCTGCACAGAAAGGGACTAAAAGGTTATGAGTTGTGTTGTTAGACACATTGATGTTCTTTTTGTAATAGGCAAAAGTAATTTTTTTAAAAGATTTTATTTCTTTATTTGAGAGAGAGAAAGAGCACGAGTAGGGGGAGGGGCAGAGGGAGAAGCAGACTCCCCACTGAGCATAGAGCCCAACACTGGGCTCCATCCCAGGACCTGGAGATCATGACCTGAGCTGAAGGCAGACGTTCAACCAACTGAACCACCCAAGCACCCCTAGGCAAAAGTAATTTTTAAATTTTTTTCAGGATAGGGATGATTGGGTGGCTGAGTCAGTTACCTGTCTGCCTTTGGCTCGGGTCATGATCCCATGGTCCTGGGATCGAGTCTCACATCAAGCGCCTTGCTCGGTGGGGAGCCTGCTTCTCCTTCTGCCTCCCGCTCTCCCTGCTTGTGCGCTCTCTCTCTCTCTCTCTCTGACAAATAAATAAATAAAATCTCTAAATTTTTTGCAGGATAAAACAGGCTTATTTATGAAGGGATAGGAAGAGGATGAGGCAAGCTTAAGGAGGAGGCCTGCTTTCTTTTTCTTTCTCTTTATTTTTTTATTTTTTATTTTATTGTTTTTTAAAGATTTTATTTATTTATCTGACAGAGGGAGACACAGCAAGAGAGGGAACACAAGTGGGGAAAAGCAGGCTTCCCGCCGAGCAGGGAGCCTGATGCGGGGCCTGATCCCAGGACCTTGGGATCATGACCTGAGCCGAAGGCAGACGCTTAATGACTGAGCCACCCAGGGGCCCCCTCTTTATTTTTTAAATAATTTTTTTAAGATTTTATTTGAGAGAGAGTGAGCGAGAAGGCAAGCACAAGTGGGGGGAGGGGCAGAGGGAGGGGGATAAGCAGGTTCCCCACTGAGTGGGGCTGGATCCCAGGACCCTGGGATCATGCATGACCTGTGCTGAAGGCAAAGGCTTAACTGACTGAGCCACCCAGGCGCCCAGAGCCTCCTGTTATTTCTTTAAAGATGGAAACAATATGAGCTTATTAATAGTTGGCAGGGTAGCATGTTTAGAAGGAATCCACGTGCTCCTAGACATTATCCCCCTTCCTGCTTACTTAGTTAAGAGTTGTTGATTGTCTGCATTGATACTTTTATTTATTTTAAGTATTTTTATAATGGCTTTTTACTTAATACCATGAAATGTGTGAAAAAGAATGCCAAAATATAAACCCAGCTAATGATGGAAAAGGAATATCAGACAAAACAATAGACCTGAGATGGCTCAAAGTGTCGTTTATTTGCTTAACTCTTAAGCAGGGTGTGGTATGGAGAGAGGGGACTCCTTTCTGAGTCAGTTATCCTAAGGACTGGTCTTAGCCAAAAGGCCAAGAAGTGATCGTGAGGGTGCCACATAGCAGCTCTAGAGATTTTAGATAATTTTTTTAAAAGACTTTATTTATTTGACAGCGCAAACGGGGAATGGTAGGCAGAGGGAGGGGGAGAAGCAGACTCCCCGCTGAGCAGAGAGCCTGATGTGGGCTTGATCCCAGGACCCCAGGATCATGACCCAAGTTAAAGGCAGACACTTAATCCACTGAACCACCCAGGCGCCTCTTTAGATAATTTTCTTAACTTTACTGAGACTGAGTTTCCTCATCTAAAGAAGGGGGATAAAAGGACATACTTTGGATATTTGTTGTAAAGGTTAGTGATAATGCATGTAAAGTGACATCATAGACACTTAGCAAATGATAGGTACTCTTACTGTTGTTATGCCTGGTGTAATTGATAAGGTGACTAGGATTGCTAGTGTGATGTCCCTCTCTGTTTTTCTTCCCTGTACCCATTACTGCTTTGTTGTAATCATATCTGACAATTGTAACTAGATTTTAATTCATACTTTTTTCACAGTAACCAGCTCCATGGAGATAATCCTGCAATTTACTTGAACCCTGTCAGTTGAGCATTGAAGGTTTTTGTTTTGTTTTGTTTTGTTTTTTAAGATTTTATTTCTTTATTTGACAGAGGGAGACACAGCGAGAGAGGGAACACAAGCAGGGGGAGAGGGAGAGGGAGAAGCAGGCTTCCCTCGGAGCAGGGAGCCCAGTGCGGGGCTCGATCCCAGGACCCTGGGATCATGACCTGAGCGGAAGGCAGACGCTTAACCGACTGAGCCACCCAGGCGCCCCTTGAAGGGTTTTGTCATACATTATGACTGTACATTTTTAACCCCTCAGTGAAGATCTAATTAATAGAAACCAGTGCCGGAAAATTAGGTTGGGAGGCTTTAGCCTTTATTGTTGTTACATGAGGTTCAGTCTCTGTAGTGTTAGAATGATTGTTATTTTAACCATGGGTCACAGAGTGTGTCCTTCCAAACTCTGTCTATAATGGTAATACTGTATTCATCAGTAGCAGAGCAGGAGTCATTCTGGGGAAATCGGACATGAGCCTGTTGACAATAGGCTATTTTGTGAAGCTGGATGTGTTAAACAACAAAGACTTGATGGAGTAAATTGCTAATTTCCACGTGAGAGCTAATTTTAGTTCCGGTGATCTCAGAAATGAGGATGAGAAAAGGTTTTGCCTGTGTTCAGGATTTTTTAATGTCCCAGGGTGCTACAGTGACCTAGATATTTAGCTAGTAAAGCCGGATGACTAGACTTTGTCCTACAAAAGGATTTCCAACCCTTAGATTAGTGTCTGTGTTTTCTTGGAAGAAAGTGAACACTTGCCTTGCTAACAAAGTGTAAGAAGCAGCTCTTCATAGATTTTTTTCAGTTTCTTTAATTAGACTAGTCTCTGCTTGATGTCTTGTACATTTTGGTGATTAGGATGTAGTTCCTTATTGCGACACCTGGGTGGCTCAGTAGGGTAAGTAGGGTAAGCGTCTGACTCCTAATATCAGCTCAGGTCATGATCTCAGAGTCGTGAATTCAAGCCCCGCATTGGGCTCCACACTGGGCATGGAGCCTACTTAAAAAAAAAAAAAAAAAAAAGATATAGTTCCTTATTAATAAATTGTATGCTGTAGTCCCTCAAGGTGAACATACATATTTTTTTATAACAAAAATTGTTTATATAAACAACAACTCTTTGAAGACACTAAGAAAACATTAATTACAATGCTGTTTCTCTTGCTCGAAATGTTTCATGAAGCTGTGTAATTAATGCTTAGGCTGCAGTACTCTCCTTGGTGATTGTTGTCATTATGGGAAATCTCCTGGTTGGGTTTCCAACAGAATTGTCCCTCTTCCGTGGAAAAGTATCCTGGAACCATGGGCCTGTTTTCCATTTTTGGGAAAGGGGATTTTTGTTTTTTGAAATTATACAGACATTATAGAACCCTTAATCGGAAAATTATAGAAATATATCCTTCCTAACTACATTTATGATGGTAATGTTGCATACATAAAAGAAAAATGTCACCGTTCTTCCACCCCCAGAAGATCGAATTGCTTTGTGTTCCTTTCGAAGTCTTTGTCCTTACGCATGTTTAATATTTTTTGTGATTGTAATTTTGATACAGATATAATAATAGGACTTTTTCTTCCCCCCACATGACATTATAAGCGTTTTCCATATAGTTATAAAATGCTGTTATGAAGGTGATATTATGTAAAATGTATTCAGATAAAACAAAAATATGAGGAGAGTGAAAGTGTCTACCCTACTCATCCACCCATTTGCATATCCAGAAGTGGCTCTTAACCCTTTCAGACTTTTTTTTATATATATATACACACACGGGATCATTTTTTTTTTTTTTTAAGATTTTATTTATTTGAGAGAGAGAGCACATGAGAGGGGAGAGGGTCAGAGGGAGAAGCAGACTCCCTGCTGAGCCAGGAGCCCAGTGTGGGACTCGTTCCTAGGACTCCAGGATCATGACCTGAGCCGAAGGCAGTCGCTTAACCAACTGAGCCACCCAGGCGCCGCACACAGGATCATTTTTCCTTGGTTTTTGTAGGGTCTTTTTGTACAAAAATGTGATCATGATGTATGTATATGCTTTTATTCAAAGGTTTTTTTTTTTAATATATATATATATCAAGGAACATTCTTCATATAATATGTGGACCAGCCCAGTCTTACTCCTTTTTTTTTTTTAAGGTTTTATTAATTTATTTGAGAGAGAAAGAGTGAAAGTGAGAAAGAGAGCACAAGTGGGGGTTGGGGGGACAGAGGAAGAGGGAGCCTGACAAGGGGCTCAATCCCAGGACCCTGGGATCACAACCTGAGCCAAAGGCAGATGCTTAACTGACTGAGCCACCCAGGCGCCCCTCAGTCTTAGTCCTTTTAATGACTGCAGACTAATCTCATTGATTACTTTTAGATTGTTCCTAAAATTTCTGTAATATGAAACTTAAATTTTTTTAAGGTTCTCTTACTACTGAACTTTATAAAAGTTTGGGTTTTTTTTTTTTAAAGATTTTATTTATTAGAGAGAGGGAGAGAGTGAGCACAAGCAGGGGGGAGCTGCAGACAGAGGGAGAAGTGGGCTCCCTGCTGAGTGGGGAGCCTGATGCGGGGCTCGATCCCAGGACCCTGGGATCATGACCTGAGCCAAAGGCAGACACTTAACCAACTGAGCCACCCAGATGCCCCCCAGACTTTTTTTTAAAGATGTATTTATTTGAGAGAGAGTGCGGGGGTGGGGCTGGGCAGAGGGAGAGGGAGCAGACTCTCTCTCTGCTGAGTGTGGAGCCAGATGTGGGGCTCTGTGGGCCTTGATCCCAGACTCTGAAATCTTGACCTGAGCCAAAATCTAGAGTCAGCTGCTTAACTGAGCCACCCAGGTGCCCCCAAAGTTTTTTTTTTCCCTAAGTATTTTTGTTTTTTGTTTTTTTTGTTTTTTTTAAAGTGGATTTAGGGTAAGTCACTGGGCTTTGCTAGAAAAGTTGCAGTACTCTTAACTGTACTTGGAAGGCCAAAGAGGTGTTTGGATGACTAGGTTTTTATTTCCTGTCATCTGCTCTTTAGCACAGGGATCTGCATTTAAGAGATCAGTTTGATTGATCATAGTTTCTTGTAATTTTGCAAGTAGGATTTTGGGTTCTTTGGTTAGTCTAAGGTTGTTAATAATAGTCATTTCCACTGTTCCAGGATCTTTTTTTTTGGTATGATATTACTATCTAATTGCTTATTTGACCTATGGGATGTTAAAGTTAAAAAATTTTTTTAGGGGGCTGCCTTGGTGGCTAAGTTGGTTAAATGTTCAACTCTTGATTTTGGCTCAGGTTGTGAGATCGAGCCCCATGTTGGGATCCACTCTGAGCATGGAGCCTGCTTAAAATTCTTTCTCTCTCTCTCTGTCCACTTCTCTCCTCTTTCTCTCCCCCCCCCCCCCCGAAAATAAATCAGTCATGGTTTAGTATGAGTTGGTGGAAAACACAACAAAAGACCATGGGTCTGCTTTTGGTTTTATTCAACAAATTATTATTCATAATTCTCACTGTTACTGTTATTACTATATTCTAATCAGATCTGTCATGTGGATCCCATACTCTCCCCTCATCTCAGGAACCTTTGTCTAATTTTCCTTCTCCTAATTATTTAATCTCTCTCCATCAACTGGCTTCTTCTCCTTGACTTTTTCGAAATTTGAGATATAATTCACGTACTATAAAATCATTTTATTTATTTATTTATTTATTTATAAAGATTTTATTTATTTATTCATAAGAGACGGAGAGGGAGAGGGAGAAGCAGGCCCCTCCTGAGCAGGGAGCCCTATGCGGGACTCGATCCCAGGACCCTGGGATCATGACCTGAGCTGAAGGCAGACGCTTAACCATCTGAGCCACCCAGGTGCCCCATTTTATTTATTTTTTAAGGATTTATTTGAGAGAGAGAAAGAGAAAATGCGTGCGCAGAGCTGGGAGGGGCAGAGGGAGAGAGAAACCCAAGGAGACTCTGCACTTCGTGCAGAGCCCCATGTGGGGCTCGATCCCACAACCGTGATATCACAACCCGAGCTGAAACCAAGAGTCAGATGCTCAACCAACTATGCCACCCAAGCGGCCCTAAAAATCATCACTTTAAAGTGTACAATTCAGTTGTTCTTAATATGTCACAGGGTTGTGCAAGCATCACCACTAATTCCAGAACATTTTCGTCATCCCCAAAAGAAACCTATTCAGCAGTCACTCCCAAATCCTTCCTCTCTCTCTTTAGCCCCTGGCAACCACTGATCTGCTTACTTTCTCTATATATTTGCATGTTTTGGACATTTCGTCTAAATAGAATCATAATAGGTGGTCTTTGTGACTTCCCATTGACTTTAAACATTTTTGTCTTCAATTAAAAATTACTAATAGGGGTCTGCCTTCAGCTCAGGTCATGATCCCGGGGTCCTGGGATCGAGCCCCGCATCAGGCTCCCTTCTCAGTGGGGAGCCTGCTTCTCCCTCTCCCTCTGCCGCTCCCCCTGCTTGTGTTCTCTCTCTTTCTGTCAAGTAAATAAAGTCTTAAAAAAAATACTAATAAAATCTCCCCATCAGCACTACCACTCACACTGCCCCATCTCACTTCTCTCTTGCATAACAACTTCTTGAAGAATTGTTTATTTTTACTGTCTTCATTTTTCCACACCATACTTAATCTTCAGCTCATTCCAGGGTGGTTTCTAATTCCACCACTACCAAAGCAGCTCTTGAAAAAGGTCTCCAGTGGTCTTGTGTCACTAAATGCAATTTTGGTTTTCAGTTGACTTTTGAGAAGTACGTTACTTTGCTGACACTGTTCTTCATGGACACTCTCTTCTCTCAGCTTCCTTGGCACCACACTTTATTCTACCCTTTCTGTCCTTGTGTAGCTTCCTTTGTAATGATTGTATATACAGGCATTCAAGGAGTCTTCAAGGCTTAGTGCAGAGCTCTCTTTTCTTCTAATTTTGTATTTTCCCCTTAAGCATTCTCATCCCTTCAGGACCTGACTTGTTTGTTTGCAAATCACTCATACATTTGTTTTCCCCAGACCAGTTTTCTGGGCTCTATACCTAGAGGTCACTGCTTCCTCAGTATCTCTCCACTTGGATGTCTCAGATTCAGCTCAGATTTATGATATTTATCCTAAAAAATGGTTTTCTGTCAGAGTTCCCAATTTTAGTGAATGGCAAGGTCTATTCTATTGAACGAGCCAGAACCCTAGGGGACATCTATGTATAAATCCTTTCTCACAGGGGCGCCTGGGTGGCTCAGTTGGTTAAGCGACTGCCTTCGGCTCAGGTCATGATCCTGGAGTCCCGGGATCGAGTCCTGGGATCGAGTCCTGCTTCAGGCTCCCTGCTCGGCGGGGAGTCTGCTTCTCCCTCTGACCCTCCCCCCTCTCATGCTCTCTCTATCTCATTCTCTCTCTCAAATAAATAAATAAAAATCTTAAAAAAAAAAAATAAATCCTTTCTCACATACAAGTCCATCAGCAAATCTTGTAAATTTTCCCTCCTGAATGTTTCTTAATTCTTTTCACTTTCCCCTAGCTTTGCCACCACCACCTTTATCCAGCCTCTTAACCCATGTTCGTGCGGTGTTCCCTTCCCCCAGTTCTTTCTTTCTTAATTTTTATTCTGCTCTCAGTTATTAGCTCAGTTACCTTTTCTGATTTTTCTAAGGTAGTTGCACTAATTATGTAGATTTCATAGCACCTTGTACCTATCTTTTACGGCATTGATCACAGTGACAATTTTTACATGTATTTGAGTGATTCTTGGATGAATACCAACCTCTACCAGACTGTCACTGTCATGAAGGGAGAGATCATGTCTGTATTTGCATACTGCAGTATCTCTAGCACTTTGCACAATGCCTAGCACATAGTTGATAAATGTCTGTCGAATGAATAAAGGAATAAATGCCCACTGTCACAACTTCTTAAAAATTCTATTCTGTATAACTCAGTTGAACAAAGTAAAATAATCTCTACACCCAACATGGGGCTCAAACTCACAACCCTGAGATTAAGTCAGCCAGGCACCCTGGGATTGAAACATTTTTATACTTCATCTTTAAAAGCATAGGGGAGCCAAGTACCCCAGCTTTTTTTTTTTTTTTTTTTAGAATTCCACTGTTTACAATATAGGTTATAGCCTGTCAGCCTGTGAATTGTGTAAGTTGTTTATTGCCCACATAGATTTTAAGAATCAGGGAAATTTCATATAAAATTATGGTTTGTTGGTTTCCTTTGAAAATTTTAGAGATCTGGCAAAATGGCTGGTAAACTCAGTTGACATTAACTACCTGGAAGTGAGTGGTGATCATACTCTTTGGAATGGCCATTTGTGTCATCGGGCATAATGCTACTAAAAGTGTGGTTATTGAACTAGTGGCTCGTCCACAAACTATTTGTTACTGTCTACAGAGATAAGGGCCTGTGCTGCATGTTTAAGTTCAACAGACATTTCTTTGGTTGAATGCCTTTCTTCAGTGTGCTGATGTACAGGCTGGCACGAGCTCTGTGTCTTGTTAGGGACTGGCATGTTGAGTAACACCATGTAAATATTTGAGTTTGCAGTCCCTGACTTTCACGATTTTATTCAAAATGCCAGTGCAAAGTAACATTCAGAAGTTACGGGATAGTAATTATGTCATGTCAGGTGTCCTGCTGTTGCTGTTACCCTGTTCAAGCTTATTTTATAAGGTATCTAGGCTGTTAAGTTTCTTTGATAGAGAAATTGTGAATTTTTACATTTCGGATTTTAAGGCTTTGGACATAGACCCTTTATTGGGACATAACTTGTGTGTTTAGCAGTGAAGCTAAATAGATTAGGCTACTGTTATAGAATAAAGGATGTGAATTCATTTGAATGCCTTATTGTGGTACTCAGATGTAAACTTTCCATATGTAAAAATCTGATTTTTATTTCTCTGTCATTGAAGGAAATAGAGTTGTCCCATCTTTTTCACATACGTGACAGATTTCACAGGAGTAAAATGTAACATTCTTATTAGAATTAAAAGTAAAGTTTTTATAGATTTAATACCTCCCCCCCTTTTATTTTTGCTACATCATTTATCTTGTTGAATCTGAGATTGTACTGCTTTTAATTGAGGAAGAAATCCAAAGGTAATACAAATCTTTTTTTTTTTTGAAAATTGAGTGAGGCAATTGCTGTGCGATTGAGTGAAGCAGAAATGTGTTCATGGTTGCTTTGCCATGGACTGATTCTTTTTTATCAGCCCCCACAAATGACAAAATTAATATATAACTACTTAGATGTCTAGGAATAGACTTAATTTCCCTTTAAATAGGCTTAATATATTTTTAATGAGACTTTTTATTGCTAGCATATATTGATACAGTAAACTTCTACTTGCACTGTTTTGTAGAAACTGGTCTTTTAAGAGCTCACCAATCCCCACCTAAATGTAAAGGGGTTATCACTTTTGAAATTACTGTCCTCCCCAGGGTGCCTCGCTAGCTCAGTTGCTAGAGCATGTGATTCTTGATCTTGGGGTCATGAGTTGAGCCCCAGGTTGGGGTAAAGTTTACTTTAAAAAACAAAAACAAAAAGGAAGAAATTACTATTCTCTGGACTTTGCTCTGGCATTTGTATTTCTGACTGTTCCCGCACAGTTGCTTCTTCATCTCATTGAGTGCTTTTTATCCCCCCTCAAAATTGATGGTTATCTAGTGAAAGGTAATGCCTGCCGGTTTCTCTTTTCCTTACAGTTGGTTGGTATACTTTTGCTTAAACTTTTATTTTCAATCTTTGGATCCCTGTGTTTTGGCATAGTTTTTGTTTACAGTATAGATTAGTGGTTTTGTCTTTATAATCTAATCTGAGAGTCTTACAGTAGAGTTTACCATTCACATTTATTTTACAATGTGCTTTGTTTTGATTGCTTCTTTTTTCTTTCTTTACACTGTGTGATCTGGTTTTCATCTCCCTTTTCTTCACCACCTGATTTTATTCGATTATATTATTTCTCTTAATTTTTTAGTGTTTATATTCTTTTTTATATTCTTAAATGTGTACTTCTGTCTCTGCCATTATCAGCTTTGCACGAAATCTTTTGACCCATGTTGAGGAAATAATGTACTTAAATACCTCTTCTTTTCCATCTCCCCTCCTTAATTTTAATTACGTGTACATTATTATGGTTTACAAGCATTTACATTCTGTTGTGTAGCCACAGATGTTTTAATCTTAGTTCTCTGGTTAAAATAGTGCACTGCTAATCTATTGCCCCAATTTCTTTCTTTTTTTTTTTTTTTTTAAGATTTTATTTATTTATTTGACAGAGAGATAGAGAGCACAGATAGGCAGAGCGGCAGGCAGAGGGAGAGGGAGAAGCAGGCTCTCTGCTAAGCAGAGAGCCTGACGTGGGGCTCAGTCCCAGGACCCTGAGATCATGACCTGAGCCGAAGGCAGCTGCTTAACCGACTGAGCCACCCAGGCGCCACTGCCCTAGTTTCTTTCTTTGTCCCTTGGTTGGTTGAACTTTTCCATTAGGATCGTTTTTTTCCACAAAGGGATCATGGAAGCTATGTTCCTTGAGTTCTTGTATGCTCAAAAAATGTCATATTTGAAGTACAATTTTGCTAAGTATAAAATTGTTGAGTGACATTTTTCCCCCCTAAGGGCTTTGTAGTCTGTGTCCTTTTCTTTTCTGCTACTGAATAGTGCTGTGGAAGTCTGAAGCCAGTCTTTTCTGTTTGTTTAAGATTTTTAAGTAATCTCTATGCCCAGTGTGGAGCTTGAATTTACAACCCCGAGATCAAGGGGAGTCGCTTGCTCTGCCAACTGAGCCACACACCCCCTGAAGCCAGTCTTTTTTTCCTTGCTGCCCTTCTTCCCCCAATAGGTGGTTTAACTTTTTTCCTAGATATGTAGTTTTTTTCTCTTAATCCTTAAAGTCTAGTAACTTTTCTGGTATATGTGTTGGTATTGCTAATTCTGAATTGATTTTTCTTCTAAGGGCTCAGTTAATCTTTTGAGGAGAGGGGATTATCTTGAGTAATTTCTTTGTTCACCTTCTTTGGTTCTCTTATTCAGGAACACCAATTATGTGTATGAGGGGTCTCCATTATCTGCCTCTCCCATATTTATTATTTTTTCTCTAGCTTGTTTTTTTTTTTTAAGATTTATTTATTTGAGAGAGAGAGAGAGCACGAGCAGCTGGGGGAGTTGGCAGGCAGTGGCAGAGGTGGAGGGAAAGGGACAAGTAGACTCCCCACCGAGGCAGGGCTCTGGAGGCAGGGCTTGATCCCACGACCCTGAGATCATGACCTGAGCTGAAACCAAGAGTTGGGATGCTTAACTGACTGAGCCATCCAGGTGCCCCAGTTATTTTTTCTTTGATTTTTAACTTCATATTCATTTCATTTATTTTGATATAGTTCACATACTGTAAAATTCACCTTTTTAAATTGTATAAATCAGTGGTTTTTATTTTTTTTATTTTTTATTTTTTTAAATCAGTGGTTTTTAGTATGTGGACAGTATTGTGCTATTATCACCACTGTCTCATTCCTGAATTCCATTTCATTTTGCATGCTTTTTTTTTTTTAAGATTTTATTTATTTATTTATTTGTCATTGAGAGAGAGAGCACAAGCAGGGGGAGTGGCAGGCAGAGGGAGAAGCAGGCTCCCCGCTGAGCAGGGAGCCTAATGTGGGGCTTGATCCCAGGACACTGGGATCATGACCTGAGCAGAAGGCACATGCTCAACTGACTGAGCCACACGCTTAACCACCTGAGCTACCCAGGTGCCCCTGTTTTGTCCTTCTTGATGTTTTATTGAAGCATATGATGTCAGTTTGTCCCATAATTAAGTGGTGTTAACATTGATCGCTTGTTTAAGGTGGTATTCATCAGATTTCTTCATTATAGAGTTACAATTTTCTCCTTTGTAATTGATAATTTGTGGGGAAGTACTTTGAGACCTTGTAAATACTCTGTTTCTCAATGAACTTTTATCTACTGTTTTTAGCATCCATTGATGATTCTTAATTGAAACAGGAGCATGGTGATTGCCAAGTGTAATTTTCTAGCTCCTTCATTTCTTCTACATGTGTTAGTTATCACCCCACTGTAAATAAGAGCTGTGTTTTCTCCCCCATTTATTTAAGTATGGACTCATGTATCTTTCTTTTATTCTGTGGGTTATAATCCCTTGATAGCATTCTTCATTCAAATTGTGCCAGATTTGGTCAGTGGGAGCCTCATTGACTGGCCCATGTCCTTTTGACTTTCCTCATCTTTGAGCATGTCCTGTTTTCTGATATAACAAAGTGCTCCAGGCTCATCTTAAACTTTCTCCTACTTCAAATCTGGAATAGCCATTCAACTAAGGACCTCTGATTCCTTTTAATGGGAGTGGTATTTGGAAACCAAGATCTGGAACACTAGGTAGGCTCATTGCTTCTGGATTCTGATTATATCTCTTGAGATTCCACAATAGCCATCTTCTTTCTGTTTGCTATAGATTATATTAAAATTTTATTTTTTAAAACTGAGGTATAACTGACATATATCAGTTTTAGGTATATAACTTGATGATTCAATATTTGTATATATTAAAAATGATCACAATAAGTATATCTGTCATCATATAGTCACAAAATTTTTCTTGTGATGAGAACTTTTAAGATTCTCTTAGCAACTTTCAAATTTGCAATATAGTATTTACTATAGCCACCATGTGGTGCATTACATCTCCGTGACTTACTTATTTTATAAGTGGAAATCTATACCTTTTGACCCCCTTCGCTGTTTCACCCACCCCCTGCCTCTGGCCACCACCAATCTGTTTCCTGTCTATGACGGTTTTTTGTTTGTTTTTTAAGTAAACTCTACCCACAGTGTGGGGCTTGGGCTCAACCCTAAGATCAGGAATTGCATGCTCTGCCGACTGAACCTGCCAAGCACCCCTATGAGGTGTTTTTTGTTTTTCATTTTAGATTCTGCATTTAAGTGAGATTATACGGTATTTGCCCTTCTCTGTCTGATCCATTTTACTTGGCACGATGCCACGGTCCACCATTGTTGTTGCAGATGGCAAGATTTCACTCATATTTATGGCTGAATAGTATTCCTCTGTGTGTGTGTGTGTGGTTTCACATTTTTTAATCCATTTATTCACTGATGGACATGTAGGTTGTTTACATGTCTTAACTATTGTAAATAATGCTGCAGTGAACATAGGGGTGCATATATCTTTTTTTTTTTTTTAAAGATTTTATTTATTATTTGACAGAGAGAGAATGAGAGAGAGAGAGCACATGAGAGGGGGGAGGTCAGAGGGAGAAGCAGACTCCCTGCTTAGCAGGGAGCCTGATGCGGGACTCGATCCAGGGACTCCAGGATCATGACCTGAGCCGAAGGCAGTCGCTTAACCGACTGAGCCACCCAGGCGCCCTGCATATATCTTTTTGAGTTAGTGTTTTCATTTTCTTTGGATACTCAGAAGTGGAATTGCTGGCCCATATGGTAGTTCTATTTTTTTTTTTAATTCCAGTATAGTTTATATTACAGTTTTATATTAGTTTCCAGGTATACAATAATAGCGATTCAACAGTTCTATACATTATTCAGTACTCATCACAGCATGTTCATTCCTTAATCCCTATCACCTATTTCAGACCTCTGATGGTAACCATCAATTCTCTATAGTTAAGAGTCTGTTTCTTAGTTTGTCTCTCTCTCTCTCAGTAGTTCTGTTTTTAATTTTTTGAGGAACCACCATACTGTTTTCCATAGTGGCTGCACCAATTTACGCTCCCAGTGAAATCTTTGTTCTTAATATCTTTTATTTTTTTGCTACAAACTAGTACCCTGAAACATTCTTGTTTTTTTTTGTTTGTTTGTTTGTTTTTAAGATTTTATTTATTTGAGAGAGAGTGAGAATGAGCACGGGCTGGGGGCGGGGGAGGGCAAAGGGAGAGGGAGAAGCAGACTCCCTGCTGAGCAGGGAGCCCGATGTGGGGCTTGATCCCAGGACCCTGGGAACATGACCTGAACTAAAATCAAGATTCGGATGCTTAGCCGACTGAGCCACCCAGGTGCCCAACCCTGAAGCATTCTTAAAGGCCATAAGAAACCATATATTCAAGTATAGAGTGCAGTTTTTGTATAGATAACAAATTTTGTATGTATTCCTGAAATCTAATCCTGCTCATCATCACTCTTTGCAAATTCTTTTACTTATTAAAGTTGTGTTTTTCTGAACAGTTTTTTTAAAGGGTAGATCATGTCTCTCAGGTTTGTGAGATTGAGCCCTGTGTTGGCTCCACGCTGGGAGGGTAGCCTGCTTAAGATTCTTTCTCCCTTTGCACCCCCCCTTAAAAAAATAAAGAGTAGATCATGTCATCTACAACCATTGATTGTATATTCCTTAATATATGTTTAATAGTGTTATTAAATGCTTACTGTCATAAAGCAGAAGAATAAAGAATTTGTTAGGTATCAGACTGGAGGATAATGGAAATGTTTACTGGTGTTTGGTTATCCTATGTCTTCAGTAACTATTGATTGTTCCACGTCTCTATAATTTGCTCTACAAATATTTAAATGAATACCATTTTACTAATTCATAGTATGCATCATAAACCCTTAAAATTTTACCTGGAGGGATGTTTGGATTTTTATTATGTCTAATTCCTTAGTTTTTTTTTTTTTTTTTTAAGATTTTATTTATTTATTTAACAGAGAGAGATACAGCAAGAGAGGGAACACAAGCAGGGAGAGTGGGAGAGGGAGAAGCAGGCTTCCCGCCAAGCAGGGAGCCCGATGTGGGGCTCGATCCCAGGACCCTGGGATCATGACCTGAGCCGAAGGCAGACGCTTAACCGACTGAGCCACCCAGGCGCCCTCTAATTCCTTAGTTTTATAGATGGAGAAACTGAGACCTAAGAATTGAAGTGACCTTCAGTCCATGGCTAGTTGATAGCAGACTCCAGATTAGAGTCCAGATTTCTGAACTCCCATACTCTAGAATATTTTTGCTGTGGGTGATGGTGGAGCTTGGGTCCATGGTATCTCCCTGAAGTTTCCATGGTAGCCAGGTGGATAAAGCGCTCTTGCTTCCGTCTGAGCATTGAGTTTTTCAGAATGATTGGTCAATTGATGGCTAAGATGGGAACATACAACTTTAGGCCAGAATTTAGAGCAGTTTCAAAGCTCCTTATTTTATTTTATTTTTTTAAAGATTTTATTTATTTGACAGAGACAGCGAGAGAGGGAACACAAGCAGGGGGAGTGGGAGAGGGAGAAGCAGGCTTCCCGCGGAGCAGGGAGCCCGATGTGGGACTTGATCCCAGGACCCTGGGATCATGACCTGAGCCAAAGGCAGACGCTTAACGACTGAGCCACCCAGGTGCCCCTCAAAGCTCCTTTCTTAGTTTCAGTTCCGTCTACTGGCTTTCTGCTCTCTTTTCATTGCCCCATTTATAAATAAGATCTTCAGTTTTGTTTTAAGGTTTCCACTTTAGGAACATTTTAACATTAAAATAATCATATTGGTACAAGTTTCTTAAAAAGTTAAATGTAAATATCATATATGGGTAATATCATACGAAGACTTGCATGAGAATATTTAAAGCACCATTGTTCATGAGAGCCAAAAAGTGAAGGAATCCAAATGTTCATTAAGTGGTGAGTGGATAAACAAACCACTAATGAGGTTATTCCTAGAATAGAATGTTACTTGGTCATGTAAAGGAATGAAGTACTGATACATGCTACACTATGGGTGAACCTCACAAAGGTTGTGGTAAGTAAAAGAATCAAGACATAAAGGCCACATATTGTATGATTTTATTTAGTTGAAATGTCCACAAGAAGCAAATCTGTGGAGACAGAAAGTACATTAGTGGTTGCCTAGAGCTGACAGTGGAAATAAGGAATGGCTTGCAAATGGGCATGAGGTATCTTTTGGGGTGATGGAAGTGTTCTAAAACTGGATTGTAATGGTTGCCCAACTCTTAATATAATAAAAACTTGAATTGTATACTTAGGAATTTTGTGTAAATTATACCTCAGTAAAGCTGCTAAAAATAGTTACCTTTTAAAATTGTTATCTATAATATTTAAGTATCTTACCTTGTTTTCATTATTAAGCATTTTATACTGCTTTCTTTCCACTTTTAAATATGATTTTTAAAAAGTGCTAAAGTCAAATGATGTTAACGATAATAATAAAAATAGCCATTGTTTGTATAATAGTTACTACGTACTGGGCATTATGCTAACTTTTCTCAGATTATCTCACAGCAACACTATGATATAGGTATTATTATCCCCCTTTTACAGCTGAGGAAACAGTGTCATGGAGGTTAAATAACTTGTCCAAAGTCACATAACTAAGTAAGGAGACAGTCGGGCAGGAATTGGAACAGAGGCACTCCCGTCCTCCATGTTCCTTGTATGAAAATGCAGTGTTTTCAGTGGAAATTTATACTGCCTTTAATATACTGTGACTGTGTTAAGCACCCATATGTGTTTGCTGAATGCCCTACATAGCTCTTTATGTGTGGTCTCCTAGAGAATTCAGATGGGTGTTTGGTACTGTCTGGCCGCCATAGAACTTGTATAGCACCACGAATCTTACTAATCAGTTTTCTTTCTTTTTCTCCATTCCTCAGTCTTAATTTTAAAGACCCGGAAGCAGTCAGAGCTCTGACCTGTACTCTTCTAAAGGAAGATTTTGGACTTTCTATTGATATTCCGTTGGAAAGACTGATTCCTACAGTTCCCTTGAGACTCAACTACATTCATTGGGTGGAAGATCTGATTGGCCATCAGGACTCTGACAAAAATACTCTCCGAAGAGGAATTGACATAGGTATATATGGTTTTAAATTCTCTCTCTCTCTTTTTTTTTTAAGATTTTATTTACTTATTTTTGAGAGAGAGAGAGAGAGCATGAGCAAGGGGGAGGGGTAGAGGGAGAAGCAGACTCCCCGCTGAGCAGGGAGCCGGATGCAGGTCTCGATCCCAGGACCCTGGTAGATGCCTAATCGACTGAGCCACCCAGATGCCCCGTCTTTAGCCCTTTCTTATTCAGCATCCTAACTCTAGGCAGTTTCATCCACATCTATGACTTTTTTCCACCTCCATGCAAATAACCCACAAATTTATGTATTCTGCCTACTCAGATCTTGAGCTCTAGTCCCAAATGTCAGAAATATGGATATCTCAAGAACATCTCAGACTTTGCCATGTCCAAGACCATGCTCATATTCTTTTCTTTCTGATCTTGGTCCTCTTTCTTCATTCCTTATTTCAGTGAATCTACCACAGTCCACCCTGTCATCCTTGATATTCCTTGATACATCTCCCCATTCTCACCAAGACTGTCTATCATCATTTCCTGTTTTTTTTTTTATTTTATTATGTTATGTTAATCACCGTACATTACATTGTTAGTTTTTTTTTTTAAGATTTTATTTATTTATTTGAGAGAGAGAGAATGAGAGAGAGCACATGAGAGGGGGGAGGGCCAGAGGGAGAAGCAGACTCCCTGCCGAGCAGGGAGCCCGATGCGGGACTCGATCCAGGGACTCCAGGATCATGACCTGAGCCGAAGGCAGTCGCTTAACCAACTGAGCCACCCAGGCGCCCTACATCGTTAGTTTTTGATGTAGTGTTCCATGATTCATCTTTTGCGTATAACACCCAATGCTCCATTCAATACGTGCCCTGCTGGCTTTGTCTCTTAAATATTTTTTGGGACGCCTGGGTGGCTCAGTTGGTTAAGTGTCTGCTTTCAGCTCAGGTCATGATCCTGGGGTCCTGGGATCAAGTCCTGCTCTTTGCTCAGTGGGGAATCTGCTTCTCCCTCTGCCTGCTGCTCTCCCTGCTTGTGCCTTCTGTCTGTCTCTTTCTCTGACAAATAAATAAATAAATACATCTTTAAAAAAGGTTTTTTTTAATCTAAAATTATTTATTTATTTATTTATAAAAGTATATTTCTT
The DNA here is from genome assembly GCF_011800145.1 of Mirounga leonina. NCBI lineage: Eukaryota > Metazoa > Chordata > Mammalia > Carnivora > Phocidae > Mirounga > Mirounga leonina. The sequence continues at coordinate 1,252,156 of NW_023270503.1, forward strand.
AAATCATCTACTTCTCTCCATCTCCAGTGTCACCATCTCAGTCCAAATCACTGTCATCTCTCATGGTCTGAAGAATTACTTTTTTGTTTTTTAAGATTTTATTTATTTGTCAGAGAGAGAGAGCACACGTGCGTGCAGGCAGAGGGAGAAGCTGGCTCCCCACTGAGCAAGGAGCCCAACACGGGACTCAATGATCATGACCTGAGTCATGGATCATGACCTGAGTTGAAGGCAGATGCTTAACTGACTGAGCCACCCAGGCATCCCCAGAATTACTTTTTAACTACTCTTCTCATCTACTCTGTTGCCTCTCCATTTCATTTTTCAGAAACTATGTATAAATCCATACCTGGTCACATGTTTATCACTTTCATGACTTCCTGTTGCTTCTGTGATAAACACCCAATACCCTAGCTTGGTCTGTTAGCATGTCCATTGTCTGTTCCCTGCCCTCTTTGGGCCTCTCTAAGCCTCATCCAGTGTGCTTCCTTGTTTTTTACACTTGTGGTCTTTAGATCTTCTAATAAGTAAGGCACCATGATTTTAGGCCTTTGTACTGTTGTTCCCTCTGCCTGTAACTTCCCCACTGTTACCTTGTTAATCTCATTTATCCTGTAGTTGTCAACTCAAGCCTTATTCTCTCAAGAAAGCCTTCTCTGACCTTCTAGCAGAAGACAATTTCCTTGATTATGAGCTTTAGAAAACCATGTTTCTTCCTTCATGGTATTTGATTTATTTATTTATTTATTTTTAAAAGATTTTATTTATTTATTTGAGAGAGAGAGAATGAGAGAGAGAGAGAGCACATGAGAGGGGGGAGGGTCAGAGGGAGAAGCAGACTCCCTGCTTAGCAGGGAGCCCGATGCGGGACTTGGTCCCGGGACTCCAGGATCACGACCTGAGCTGAAGGCAGTCGCTTAACCAACTGAGCCACCCAGGCACCCGGTATTTGATTTATTTTTAACCACACATTGACTTGTCTGATTAATGTCTTTCTCGACCACTAGATTACCAAGTGCAGAGCCTGTTGTTTTGTGCTTACTATAATATCCCAAGGCACAGCACAGTTTCTGGCACATAGTAGGTGTCCAATAAATAATTTGTTGAATGTTCATGGATAAATACATCATTCTTTTTTTTAAAAAAATACATTTATTGGGGCACTTGGGTGGCTCAGTCGTTAAGCGTCTGCCTTTGGCTCAGGTCACTGAGCCCCGCATTGGACTCCTTGCTCTGTGGGAAGCGTGCTTCTCCCTCTCCCACTTCCCTGATTATGTTCCCTCTCTCGCTGTGTCTCTCTCTGTCCAATAAATAAATAAAAAATCTTTAAATAAAAAAATAAAGTAAAAAATACTATTATTTATTAGAGAATGAGAGCAAGAGAGATCACAGAGGGAAAGGGAGAAGCAGACTTGCCATTGAGCAGGGATCCTGATGTGGGGCTCAGTCCCAGGATCTGGAAATCATGACCTGAGCTGAAGGTAGACGCTCAACTGACTGAGCCACCCAGGCTCCCCTAAATACATCATTCTTCAACATTCAGTTTCTGAACGCCCCATATGAGCTAAGCACTATGTAAAAATGAGGGGTTTAGTGAAAGCTCTTCCCTTTTATGTTAATGGCAGATTGGCTGATGGGTATAGAAAGCTTAAAAAGCATAAGAGCCTACTTGGTACTAATTTATTTTAATTATGCCTCAAACTGTCTAAAGTAACACTTGGGGATATAGGAGGTTAATGGATTTTAGCTCTTCACAAGGGGCACTCTTGCTGAAATCACATTCATTCTAATTAGGATTTTACATAAATTCTTCCCCCAGATTCCATCAGTTTGCTCTAATTCTATGATTATACACTTTCCATTTTTATTTATCATTACAAGGATTATTACCCATTTTAAAATGTCATTCAGCTTTCTGAGGGTGTTAGAATTCAAGTCTTTTTGGTCTTAAGAATTGAGAAATTTGATTTTTTTGGCAGAGGACATGTCCTTTACCTGTATTTATTACCCTGGAGGTACCTGATCTTTGGGCAGTTGAAGAAAAGTACTTTTTCTTTTTTGCTGTTTGCTTTTAAATGAGTTGAAGTATGAAAAGAAAGGCAGTTGTGTGAGAATCAAGGCTTGGCATCTGGTCCAGGTATTTTTTCCTACAGAGCTTCTTCCTTACTCTTAATGACCCTGGCTTACCAGAATGGCTAGCAGGGACTAAATTATTGTCGCCTCTGAGAGGAGCTTGAGTTCCCTTTACCACCCGTTCCTTTACTACCTCATACATCCCCAAGGAGGTGTTTGCCCAGTAGCCTCAGGGCCAGGATGATATAAGTAAACATGATAGGAAATATAGCAATCACGGTGACTGTCAAAGGGCTGTTAGTTATTGTACTGTCTTTTTTTTTTTGTTAGAGATTTTTTTTTTTTAAGATTTTATTTATTTGTCAGAGAGAGAGAGTGAGTGAGCAGAAGCAGGGGGAGCGGCAGGCAGAGGGAGAAGCAGCTGCTGAGCAAGGAGCCCGATGCGGGACTCGATCCCAGAACCCCTGGGATCGTGACCTGAGCCGAAGGCAGACGCTTAAGCAACTGAGCCACCCAGGCACCCCTATTGTCCTGTCTTTTATCAGCCTGTTCAGAATACTTAATGGAGAAGCAGTACGATGACCCTGGGTTTCCTCTGGGTGAAGAGTATCTCCAGCCTTCATCTCTTCTTGCCAAATCCTTAGAAGACTAGACTGGCACCAAGATGTGGTCAGGGAAGAGCAGGCCTGGAGTGGCTGGTAGGTGCTGACCACCATAGGCCTTCAGGAGAATCACTGGCTTTTCTTCTCTTGAATGTGTGCTTTGGATCTTATTGGCCAAGATTAGTCAGTGGTCATAAAAGCAGAATTTGTGGTTAGTATATAGTCCAGTCCATGGTTGGGGGATACAAGTTTAGGACCAAACCCTAGTTGTCAAAGAATGATTTTTGCCTGGGGACGCCTGGGTGGCTCAGATCGTTAAGCATCTGCCTTCGGCTCAGGTCATGATCCCAGGGTCCTAGGGTCGAGCTCCACATCGGGTTCTGTGCTCAGCAGGGAGCCTGCTTCTCCCTCTCCCTCTGCCTGCCTGTCTGCCTACTTGTGATCTCTCTCTCTCTCTGTTAAATAAATAAAGTAAATAAAAAAAAAAAAGAGATTTTTGCCTGGAACATTTGCCTTCAAATGTCTCCCTTGAAACCATGGTGGGGCAAGCCAGTGATTGATGTTTTGGATCTGGATCAGATATCTTCCCATGTCATCACATCTAAGAAATGAAATCTCTCTTTAGTTGTTTTTTGTTGTGGTTGTTTTTAGGTTTTTTTTGTTTTAACTTTGATTTCCTTGAAGTAACAACTTACAGGTATGTGGGGAATTGGTCATTTAAATAATCTTAAAAATTTTATATCCTATGTATTTTTTTCTGCTTTTGGGGAACGGGATATACATTGATCTATTTTAAGCTTTGATTTCATTTAAGAAAATCGAGTTTTGTGTGAGATTAAAGTAAATTAACGTGTTTTGATAATTTTCTTTTTTTTTTTTTTAAAGATTATTTATTTATTTATTTGAGAGAGAGAGAAAGCATGAGGTGGGGAGGGTCAGAGGGAGAAGCAGACTCCCCGCTGAGCAGGGAGCCCGATGTGGGACTCGATCCCGGGACTCCAGGATCATGACCTGAGCCGAAGGCAGTCGCCCAACCAACTGAGCCACCCAGGCGCCCTGTTTTGATAATTTTCAATCAGTCCCGTAGTCCTTGATCACCAGCCTGGTAGCATACTTCATTTTACATACAACACACAAGAGAAGAGGATGCAGTCCTCTAAGAAATTTGAATCCAGTTATGAGGTAAGACTGACATGCCTGAAATGACTAGAGAACCCAGCAGCTACAGTATGTATGTAATCAGGTACCAGCTTAGGATTTAAACTGTTAAGGTTACAAGAATTCTAAGAAGAGAAGAATGGTGTTTCGGCTTGTTATTCTCACCTCTCCCTCTGGTGTGTGCGGCATGTTTTGAATTTTCGTTTTACTAGGTACTGGGGCATCCTGCATCTATCCTCTACTTGGAACAACCTTAAATGGCTGGTATTTCCTTGCAACAGAAGTAGATGACATGTGCTTCAACTATGCGAAGAAAAATGTGGAACAGAATAATTTATCTGATCTTATAAAAGGTTAGCTCTACAGAATAAATATCCCTTTCAAGCACTGTTTATTAACCTGTTTTTATAATTTAACACATCTCATTTTTTGCTTTAATATACAGACTTTGGTAATTTTAAAAAATATGGTATATTGTGGAAGGAAAAATAAAATAAGATAAAACAGAGAGGGAGGCAAACCATAAGAGACTCTTAACGATAGAGAACAAACTGAGGGTTGCTGTAGGGGAGGTGGGTGAGGGACGGGCTAACTGGGTGAGGGGGATTAAGGATGAGCACTGGGTGTTACATGTAAGTGATTATCACTAAATTCTACTGAAACTAATACTACACTGTATGTTAACTAACTTGAATTTAAATAAAATCTTGGAAGAAGAAAATAAATGAAACAAGTAGAACAGAAAAAAAATAAGGTACATTGTAATGGGGTTTTCAGCTTTGTTATCAGAGTTAACTCAGAAGGAAATACGGTAAATATAGTTGATCCTCATAATTTGTGGATTCTGTATTTGTGAATTTCCGTGCTTGGGGTTATGTTTAACCCCAAAATCAATAGTCGAGGTACTTTTTAGGGTCATTTACGGACATGTGCAGAGTGGCAAAAAATTTGAGTCATCCAACACGCATGTTCCCAGCTGAAATTGAACAAGGTGATGCTCTGCCTTTTTGTTTCACCTCTCTGCTATAAACAAGTGTCCTTTTCATAGTCTATTAAATGTCACTTTTTTTTTTTTTCATTTTTGTACTTTTTCTTGGTGATTTTGCTGTTTGAAATGGCCCCTAAACATACTGCTTAAGTGGTATCTAGTAGGTGTTCCTTCAACATAAGAAGAATGTGACAAACCTTACAGGGAAAATACATGGGTTAGATAAGCTTCATTCAGACATGAGTTCTAGTGCTGTGGGCCGTCATTTCAGTATTAATCAGCAGTGTATGTCAAATAAGGTGTCTTTTAAAAATAAATAAAGTGTCTTTAAACAGAAACACACATAAAATAAAATTATATATTGATCAGTTGTTGAGAATGTTTGACCAGAGGCTCATAGTTACCTAACCTTACATTTCTCTTAGGAGCCATTGGTTCCAATTCATTGTTCATGGTGACTTTATAAAACATAACTACCACGAATAATGGAAATCAACTGTACATGAAGTAACCTAGTCACCAAGATTTTATTTTTTATCATTTTAGAGAGAGAGAGAGCACAAGCGGAGGGAGGGGCAGAGGGAGAGGGAGAAAAGCAGACTCCCTGCCAAGCAGGGAGCCCTATGTGGGGCTCGATCTTCCTATCCTGGGATCATGACCTGAGCTGAAACCAAGAGTTGGATGCTTAACCGACTGAGCTACCCAGGTGCCCTGTCACCAGGATTTTAAAAGGGAAACACTGCTGTTGATTAAAGTATACCATCTTTTTTATTTCAGTACATGGAACTGTGCCACAGATAGTCAAGTCCCCTTAGTCACCAGTTACTTTTAATTTTGTGCTTACTGTATATTTGAAGAGCTGTTCATATCTTCTTTTTTTCATTAAAGAGAATTTATGTCTTTATGGAAGAACAAGGCTTTTCTTACTAGTGTTAAGCATATCATTATAAGGGGAGATACTAACATTGTTAACGTGTTTTTCAGTTGTCCATTTCTGTGTTACAAATTACTCCAAAATCTAGCAACTTTAAACAAATATTTATCTCATAGATTGTGTGGGCCGGAAATTTGGGCATGGCCTACTTGGGTGGTTCTGGTTTAGTCTGATGAGTTTGCAGTCATCTGAAGGATTGACTGGGGATAAGAGATTTGCTCCCAAGAAGGTTCATATAATTTGGCCATTGGTAGTAGGCTAGATTCATTCACATGGATCTCTCCTCTAGGCTACTTGAGCAACCTTACAGTGTGTCAGCCTGGCTTCTCTTAGTGCAAGTAATTCAAGAAATAGGGCAAGGAGGAAGCCATTTTTCTTTTATGACCTAGCCTCAGAAGTGACATCCTTTCACTTCATATTCATTCTGTTCAATAAAAGTGAGTCACTGAGTACAGCCTATACTCAAGGAGAGGGAAATTAAACTCCACCCATTGAAGAAACTAGTGTCATAGAATCTGTGGTTATTTGAAAACTACCACAGCATTAATAGTAGTTAACAGTTCCTGTTTTTTCTCCTAGTGGTAAAAGTACCACAGAAGACACTCCTGATGGATGCTCTTAAAGAAGAATCTGAGATAATCTATGATTTTTGCATGTGCAACCCTCCCTTTTTTGCCAATCAGTTGGAAGCCAAGGTAAAGTACCTTCTGATTTAAGACAAATGACTAGGGGCACCTGGGTGGCTCATTCGGTTAAGCGTCGTTGTTTTCGGCTCAGGTCATGATCCCAGGGTCCTGGAATCGAGCCCCATGTTGGGCTTCCTGCTCAGCGAGGAGCCTGCTTCTCCTTCTCCCTCTGCTGCTCCCCCTGCTTGTGCTCACTCTCTCAGATCAATCAGTAAATAAAATCTTTAAAAAAAAAAGATAATAGACTATTTAAGTTGTTGATGTTTGCAAAGATAAGAGCAGACAACAGCTTTTAATTTGGAAGCTATATCAGGATGTTTCTGGTATCAAGCACCTGAGGACTCAATTCATATTGACTTAATAAAGGAAGTGTATTGGCTTACATATCTGAGAAATCCAGCAGCAGTATATTTTATGTATATATGAAGATATATACATAAAAGTACCCATGCCATAAGTGTAAATTGGCTTTTCCAAAGTGAACACTCCTGTGGAACCAGCATCCAGATGAAGAAATAGAATGTTACTAGCATCAGAACCAAAATTCTTTTTATATGCGTTTTATTGAGATATAATTCACATGCCATACAATTTACCCACTTAAAGGGTAGAATTTAATTATTCTTAGTATATTCACAGAGTTGTACAGCTATCATCACAGTCCATTTTAGAACATTTTCATCACTCCCCTACCCCCCCATCCCCATTAGCAGTTACTCTGTTTCCCACAGCTCCTGTAGTCCTAGGTAACCACCAGTCTACTTTCTGTCTTTATGGATTTGCCTGTTTTGGACATTTCATGTAAGTAGTGGAATCATAAAATATGTGGTTTTTTGTTACTGACTTTCACTAAACATAGTACATTTTCAAGGTTCATCCATATTGTAGCATGTATCAGTACTTAATTTCTTTTTATTGCCAAATAATATTCCATTGTATGAAAATACCACATTTTATTTATCCATTCATTCATTGATGGACATTTGGGTTGTCTTTACTTTTTGGCTATTACGAATAATGCTAATGTGAGCATTCATGTACACGTTTGTGTAGACATTTCTCCTTGGTATATACCTAGGAGTGGAATTGCTGAGTCAAAAGGTAACTGTTTAGTTGTTTGAGGGACTGCCAGACTATTTTCCAAAGTGGCTGCATCATTTTTCATTCTACCAGCAGCAGTGTATGAGGGTTCCACTTTCCAGTTTCTCCACATGCTTGTCAACACTTACTATATGTTGTCTTGATCATAGCCATCCTAGTGGGTATGAAGTGGTATCTCATCTGGGTTTTGATGTTTATTTCCTTGATGGCTAATTATGTTGAACACCTTTTCATGTGCTTATTGGCAATTTGTATATCTTCTTTTGAGAAATGACTGTTCAGATCCTTTACCCATTTAAAACTTGGATTATTTTTCTTTTTATTATTGTTGTAAGAATTCTTTATGTATTCTAGACATAAGTCCCTTATTAGATTTATTTATTTATTTATTTTTTCCTTATTAGATTTATTATTTGCAAACATTTTCTCCTGTGGGTTGTCTTTTCACTTTTTTTAAGATTTTATTTATTTGAGAGAGAGAGAGTGTGAGAGCAAGAGCACAAGCGTGGAGTCGGAGGGGGGGCAGGTCAGAAGGAGAGGGAGAAGAGGGAGAAGAAGGCTCCTGGCTGAGTAGGGAGCCTGACTCAGGGCTCAATCCCAGGACCCTGGGATCATGACCCAGGCCGAAGGCAGACGCTTAACCCACTGAGCCACCTAGGCACCTCATATTTTCACTTTCTTGATGTCCTTTGCAGCCTATAAGTTAAATTTTAAGGAGTACAATTTCTGTAAGAGACCATTGCCTAATCGAAGGTCATGAAGATTTACTTCTATGTTTTCTTTGGAAATTTTATGATTTTAGCTTTTATATTTAGATCTTTGCTTTATTTGAGTTAATTTTTTAATATGATTTGAGGTAGGAGGGGATTAAATATTTAAATTTAAAAAGTGAGATCATAAGAGTACTAGAAGAAAACATAAGTAAATATTTATATAATCTTTGGGTGCAATATTTTCTGTGCATGATACCAAGACAAAAATATAAAGAAAAGTGACAGATTAGGCTACATAAAAAAGGTAAAGTTTTTATATGTTAAATCACAAAGATGGAAGGTAAAAAAGACCCTGGGGAAGAATATTAGCATGAATGCAGTTGCTTAAAATGTAATATTATAATGGCTGTATGATTTTTAAATCCTAGATTTAGCATGATATTTGGAAACTAAATTACATCTAAGCATTCCTTTTTTTTTTTTTTTTTTTAAAGATGAGACAGAGAGAATGAGAGAGAGAGAGCACATGAGAGGGGGGAGGGTCAGAGGGAGAAGCAGGCTCCCTGCCGAGCAGGGAGCCCGATGTGGGACTCGATCCAGGGACTCCAGGATCATGACCTGAGCCGAAGGCAGTCGCTTAACCAACTGAGCCACCCAGGCGCCCCACATCTAAGCATTCTTACTTTGAACTACATTACAGTCAAAGACTTGGTCTTATGGTGTAAAAATTTTTCACCACATGTTGTTGTTGTCGTGCAGGGAGTAAACTCTCGAAATCCTCGGAGACCTCCACCTAGTTCTGTAAATACAGGAGGTATCACAGAAATCATGGCAGAAGGAGGTGAATTAGAGTTTGTTAAAAGGATCATCCATGACAGTTTACAACTTAAAAAAAGATTAAGGTAAGTTAGTTATTACAACACAGGACTATTTTCTCCCCATGTAATTCTAAAAGAAGCCATGTCACTTAGAGGAAATGTAATCATAGTAGTCTGAAGAATAAACAGATGAAGATGGAAAAGATTGCAGATTCCACAGGCTGTAAAGATGCTGTTTCTGAGGATGCTCTTATGCTTTTAATTGATTTGTTTTCCTTGTACTACATGGATAGAAAGGAGGAAAATACTGTATGAGTATATTGCTCCCGTTGGCATGGTGCTGTGGTGGAACAAAACTGATTCAAATATGGCTTTTGATTAGAAAACAGATGGGTTCAGATCTGTCCCATGAACCAGAATAAATTTGTTGCCTAGTCCTTGATGCAATTACGTTCTTGGAATCAGTCTCCCAAACAGTGACAGATGTGAGGACATTGAACTGTCAAGAACTTAATGAAGGGAAACTGAGATCACTAACCAGTTCCAGAGGAGAGTTAAGGCTATTCCTTTTTAAAAGCTAATTATTTCAGACAACACACCTGTCATTAAGCAGCATAAGGTACTCGAAAAGTGCTATTTGTCTCGCTTGACTTCTCACCCTGCCAAGTGTTGTTGAAATGATGGGTAATGTGGTAGTTCAAAAGTGAAAGGGTTTATAACCCTAGGATTTAGTTTTGGGACATAGAGAAGATTTTTTTTAAATTTTGATAAAATACACATAACATGAAATTTATAGTTTTAACATAAAACTGTATATTTTAAAGTATATAGTTTAGTAGCGTTAAGTACATTTATATTGTTACGCAGCTAATCTCCAGAACTCTTTCTTACAAAACTTAAACTCTCTACACATTAAACAGCAATCCCTCATTCCTCCCTTTCACCCCAACGTCTGGCAAACACAGTTCTGTCTCTGTGAATTCGATTATTCTAGGGACTTTTTATAGTGTTTGTCCTTTCGTGACTGGCTTCTTTCACTTACCATAGTGTGTCCTCAGTTTTCATCCATGTTATAGCATATATCACAATTTCCTTCCTTTTTAAGGTTGAATAATATTAATATTCCATTGTATGTATATACCACATTTTGTTTATTCATTTATCTTTTGATGGACATTTGGGTTGCTTTCCCCTTTTGGCTATTGTGAATAATGTTGCTGTGAACAAAGGAGTGCAAATATCTCGTAAGACCCTGCTTTCAATTCTTTTGTATATAAACCCAGTGAAATTGCCAGATAAGGAACACTTTTTTCTTTTTCTTCTGGATTTATATGTGTTTAAAGCTGCTTATTTTACTTAAAGGCCAATTCCAAAACAATGAATATCCTAATTTGTTAAATGTGAGTTTATACATTTGCGGGAAGCAACTGGATTATTGGGTGGTTTGCCTCTCAAGATTTACACATCGTTGAAGCCAAAGGTTAATAAATTTCTTCATTAAATTGATTTCTTCAAAGACCTATTAGGGTATGAAGAAGAAAGTGACTTAAGTTACACTGAGCATTGAGAAGAGTTTGAGTAAGTAAAATAAGCTTAAAGGAGGTAACAAAGCACTGAAACTGTGAAAAGAGGTAACCGGGGCCATGTGGCTGCTTCAGAATCTACTGTCGGCTTTTGAGGGACTGGAGCCGACCAGGAAAATGGGGAAGGTTGTTTTCAGGAGGCTTTTAATTGGTAAATTTCTATTATTTCTGAAGTCCCATTCGAACTACAAAAGTGTGTTTTATTTTTATTTTTTTAAGGAGGTGGTGTAGGGCAGAGGGAGAGGGAGAGAGAATCTTAAGCAGACTCCATCCCCAGCATGGAGCCCTGATATGGGGCTCGATCTCACAACCCTGAGATCATGACCTGAGCCGAAATCAAGAGTCACTCAGAAGCTTAACCGACAAGCTACCCAGGCGCCCCAGAACTTCAAAAATATGTTTTGAAGGAACACCATTATTTTTATTTTTTTAAGATTTTATTTATTTGTCAGAGAGAGAGGTGGGGAGTGGCAGGCAGAGGGAGAAGCAGGCTCCCCACTGAGCAGGGATCCCAACACAGGGCTCCATCCCAGGACCCTGGGATCATGACCTGAGCCAAAGGCAGATAATTAACTGACTGAACCACCCGGGCACCCGAGGCACAGCAGGGAGAGAAATTGATTACTATGTTCCAAGTCTGCCTATACCTGGCTCAGTGGCAGCCCCCAAATTGAATGAAAGGTACATGTTTGCTAGGAAGGATAAATTGCTAGAGCCCATCATATCTCGTGAGAGTTGACCATTTTGAACTTGGTATCATAGATGGAAAACATTGTCCATTTATGATTTATTTAAACATAGGGTTCAGCAGTCTTGTCTGCTCTATTAGGACGCAGGCAGTTTGAGAGAGATAATAAAAGGAAGAGAAGAAATTAACTCATGTTTATTGAAAAGAGACTAAAACAATGTTTTTTGAGAGTATTTCTCGTTGTTTACAATTTCACATTTGTTCCATGTTGATTTTCATTTGTACATAGTATCAGTTCGTGTCCTCCTACATATTTTTATAGTTGACATAATGTTTGTACCACTCTGCAACTCTCAAATTTTAGAATGCTGTGAAAACTGCATGTAGCCAAACCTTGGAGATACTGTGGGTTTGGTTCTAGACCACAGCAATGAAGTGAATATTGCAATATGAAGCAAGTTAAATGAATGGTCTCCTGGTACATATGTTATATGCACATACAGCTATACTATAGTAAATGTGCAGTAGCATTATATCTAAAAAATGTACAGACCTTATTAAAAATACTTCATTGCTAAAAAATGCTGACTCATCTGAACTTTCAATGAGTTGTAAGCTCTCTGCTGGTGGGGGAATTTTGTCTCGGTGTTGATGGCTGCTCACTGGTGGTGGCTGAAGGTTGGAGTGGCTATGGCAGTTTCTTTAAATAAGACAACAATGAAGATTGCTGCGTTGATTGACTCTTTCACACCATTTCTCTGTAGAATGCGATGCTGTTTGATAACATTCCACTCACAGCAGAACTTCTTTCAAAATTAGAGTGAATTCTCTCAAACCCTGCTGCCACCTCTTTTTTTTTTTTTAAGATTTTGTTTATTTGACAGAGAGAGACACAGCGAGAGAGGGAACACAAGCAGGGAGAGTGGGAGAGGGAGAGAAGCAGGCTCCCCGCCTAGCAGGGAGCCCGATGCAGGACTCGATCCCAGGACCCTGGGATCATGACCTGAGCCGAAGTTAGCCGCTTAACGACTGAGCCACCTAGGTGCCCCCTTGCTGCCACTTCTATACTAAGTTTATGTAAAATTCTAAATCCTTTGTTGTTATTTCAACAGTCTTCATAGCATCTTCACTAGGAATAGATTCTGGCTCAAGAAACTACTTTCTTTGCTCATCCAGAAGAAGCATCTCCTTATCCATTCAAGTTTTATCATGAGATTGCAGCTATTGAGTCACATCTTCAAGTTCTCTTGTAATTCTGATTCTCTTGCGATTTGCACCACATCTGTGGTTACTTCCTCCACTAAATCTTAAGTCCCCAAAAGTCATTCATGCGGGATGGAATCAGCTTCATTCCAAACTTTTATTAATGTTGTTATTTTGACCTCTTTCCGTGAATCCCAAATGTTCTTAATGGCATCTAGAATGGTGAAGCCTTTCCAGAAGGTATTCAATATACTTTGTCCAGATCCATGAGAGGAATCACTATCTATGACAGCTAGAGCTTTATGAAAGGTATTTCTTTTTTTTTTTGCACTTTAAATATATATAATTTTATTTGTTAATTATACCTCTGTAAAGCTGAATTTTTAAAAAAAATTTTTTTATTGTTACGTTAATCCCCATACATTACATCATTAGTTTTAGATCTAGTGTTCCATGATTCATTGTTTGTGCATAACACCCAGTGCTCCATGCAGAACGTGCCCTCCTCAACACCCATCACCAGGCTAACCCATCCTCCCACCCCCCTCCCCTCTAGAACCCTCAGTTTGTTTTTCAGAGTCCATCGTCTCTCTTGGTTCGTCTACCCCTCCGATTTCCCCCCCTTCATTCTTCCCCTCCTGCTATCTTCTTCCTTTTTTTTTTTTCTTAACATATATTGCATTATTTGTTTCAGAGGTACAGATCTGAGATTCAACAGCCTTGCACAATTCACAGTGCTTACCAGAGCACATACCCTCCCCAGTGTCTGTCTCCCAGCCACCCCATCCCTCCCACGCCACCCCCCACTCCAGCAACCCTCAGTTTGTTTCCTGCAATTAAGAATTCCTCATATCAGTGAGGTCATATGATACATGTCTTTCTCTGTTTGACTTATTTCGCTCAGCATAATACCCTCCAGTTCCATCCACGTCGTTGCCAATGGCAAGATCTCATTCCTTTTGATGGCTGCATAATATTCCATTGTGTATATATACCACCTCTTTTTTATCCATTCATCTGTCGATGGACATCTTGGCTCTTTCCACAGTTTGGCTATTGTGGACATTGCTGCTATAAACATCGGGGTGCACGTACCCCTTTGGATCCCTACATTTGTATCTTTGGGGTAAATACCCAGTAGTGCAATTGCTGGATCATATGGTAGCTCTATTTTCAACTTTTTGAGGAACCGCCATACTGTTTTCCAGAGTGGCTGCACCAGCTTGCATTCCCACCAACAGTGTAGGAGGGTTCCCCTTTCTCCGCATCCCCGCCAACATCTGTCGTTTCCTGACTTGTTCATTTTAGCCATTCTGACTGGTGTGAGGTGGTATCGCATTGAGGTTTTGATTTGGATTTCCCTGGTGCTGAGCGATATTGAGCACTTTTTCATGTGTCTGTTGGCCATTTGGATGTCTTCTTTGGAAAAATGTCTGTTCATGTCTTCTGCCATTTCTTTTTTTTTTTTTTTCTTTAAAAGGATTCCACCAGTTGAGAAATGATCATATTCTTTTTTTTTTTTTTAAAGATTTTATTTATTTGACAGCAAGAGAGGGAACATAAGCAGTGGGAGAGGGAGGAGCAGGCTTCCCACGGAGCAGGGAGCCCGATGCGGGGCTCGATCCCAGGACCCTGGGATCATGACCCGAGCCGAAGGCAGATGCTTAACGACTGAGCCACCCAGGCGCCCCTGCCCATTTCTTGATTGGATCATTTGTTCTTTGGGTGTTGAGTTTGATAAGTTCTTTATAGATTTTGGATACTAGCCCTTTATCTGATATGTCATTTCCAAGTATCTTCTCCCATCTGTCGGTTGTCTTTTGGTTTTGTTGACTGTTTCTTTTGCTGTGCAAAAGCTTTTTATCTTGATGAAGTCCCAATAGTTCATTTTTGCCCTTGCTTCCCTTGCCTTTGGCGATGTTTCTAGGAAGAAGTTGCTGCGGCTGAGGTCGAAGAGGTTGCTGCCTGTGTTCTCCTTTAGGATTTTGATGGGACTCCTGTCTCTGTCAACCATTTGGAGTCTATTTTTGTGTGTGGTATAAGGAAATGGTCCAGTTTCATTCTTCTGCGTGTGGCTGTCCAATTTTCCCAACACCATTTGTTGAAGAGACTGTTTTTTCCATTGGACATTCTTTGCTGCTTTGTCAAAGATTAGTTGACCATAGAGTTGAGGGTCCATATCTGGAGCCCAATAATCTTGAATTGGTGAGCAAGAGCCTGGATTTCAAAGGCCCAGGCAGTAAGGATTTGAAGAGCAAAATACAAGACAGGAAGGACTTGCATAGAGAGAGAATTCTAGGCATCCACAGAAAAGTTCCCTGGAATATTTTACAGAATAAGGAATTGTACCTGTGAGGTGGAACTCCATGAAACTAGGGGAAAAAATTCCCAGAGTGGCTCCTGAGTGGCTCAATCAATTAAACATCCAACTTTGATTTCCCCTCTGGTCATGATGTCAGGGTCCTGGGACCAAGCCCTGTGTTGGGCTACACACTCAACAAGGAGTCTGCTTAAGGATTCTCTTCCCCCCCCCAAACTCTCTCTCTAAAATAAATAAATATTAAAAAAAAAAAAAAATCCCCAAAAGCAATAAGCTGAACAATTCCTGGAGTCCAGACATAGCTAGACTAGTTTGCAGTTCTACTGGCCAGAGCAGAAAGCCCTTGTTAATAAAAGGGGCATCTATCTAGTGGAGTCCTAGAAAGTACACTGCTTTGTAATGAGTCTAGAGGCTATTCTATATTTACCCTATTGAAGCTTAAAAGTAAAACTCAAAAGGCTCAAAAATCACAAGTAACTTAAGTAAGCATCAGAATCTGACATTCTTTAAAGGAACACAATGAAATCCAGCACCCCAAAACATAAGATTTGCAATGTCTAGCATCCAATAAAAATGACCAGATATTAAAAGAAGCAGGAAAATTACCTGCAACCAGGATAAAAAAAATCAATCATTAGAAACAGATCAAGATGTCAATGCTACCTAGAGCAATCTACACATTCAATGCAATCCACATCAAAATACCATCCACTTTTTTCAAAGAAATGGAACAAATAATCCTAAAATTTGTATGGAACCAGAAAAGACCCCGCATAGCCAGAGGAATATTGAAAAAGAAAAGCAAAGCCGGCGGCATCACAATTCCGGACTTCCAGCTCTATTACAAAGCTGTCATCATCAAGACAGCATGGTACTGGCACAAAAACAGACACATAGATCAATGGAACAGAATAGAGAGCCCAGAAATGGACCCTCAACTCTATGGTCAACTAATCTTCGACAAAGCAGGAAAGAATGTCCAATGGAAAAAGGACAAGTCTCTTCAACAAATGGTGTTGGGAAAATTGGATAGACACATGCAGAAGAATGAAACTGGACCATTTCCTTACACCACACACAAAAATAGACTCCAAATGGTTGAAAGACCTCAATGTGAGACAGGAGTCCATCCAAATCCTAAAGGAGAACACAGGCAGCAATCTCTTTGACCTCAGCCGCAGCAACTTCTTCCTAGAAACATCGCCAAAGGCAAGGGAAGCAAGGGCAAAAATGAACTATTGGGACTTCATCAAGATAAAAAGCTTTTGCAAAGCAAAGGAAACAGTCAACAAAACCAAAAGACAACCGACAGAATGGGAGAAGATATTTGCAAATGACATATCAGATAAAGGGCTAGTATCCAAAATCTATAAAGAACTCATCAAACTCAACACCCAAAGAACAAAGAATCCAATCAAGAAATGGGCAGAAGACATGAACAGACAGTTTTCCAAAGAAGACATCCAAATGGCCAACAGACACATGAAAAAGTGCTCAATATCGCTCGGCATCGGGGAAATCCAAATCAAAACCTCAATGAGATACCACCTCACACCAGTCAGAATGGCTAAAATGAACAAGTCAGGAAACGACAGATGTTGGCGGGGATGCGGAGAAAGGGGAACCCTCCTACACTGTTGGTGGGAATGCAAGCTGGTGCAGCCACTCTGGAAAACAGTATGGCGGTTCCTCAAAAAGTTGAAAATAGAGCTACCATATGATCCAGCAATTGCACTACTGGGTATTTACCCCAAAGATACAAATGTAGGGATCCAAAGGGGTACGTGCACCCCGATGTTTATAGCAGCAATGTCCACAATAGCCAAACTGTGGAAAGAGCCAAGATGTCCATCGACAGATGAATGGATAAAGAAGAGGTGGTATATATACACAATGGAATATTATGCAGCCATCAAAAGGAATGAGATCTTGCCATTTGCAATGACGTGGATGGAAGTGGAGGGTATTATGCTGAGCGAAATAAGTCAGAGAAAGACATGTATCATATGACCTCACTGATATGAGGAATTCTTAATCTCAGGAAACAAACTGAGGGTTGCTGGGGTGGGGGGTGGCGTGAGAGGGATGGGGTGACTGAGTGATAGACACTGGGGAGGGTATGTGCTCTGGTAAGCGCTGTGAATTGTGCAAGGCTGTTGAATCTCAGATCTGTACCTCTGAAACAAATAATGCAATATATGTTAAGAAAAAAAAAAAAGAAGAAGAAGATAGCGGGGGGAGCGGAGAATGAAGGGGGGGGAAATCAGAGGGGGAGACGAACCATGAGAGATGATGGACTCTGAAAAACAAACTGAGGGTTCTAGAGGGGAGGGGGGTGGGAGGATGGGTTAGCCTGGTGATGGCTATTAAAGAGGGCACGTTCTGCACGGAGCACTGGGTGTTATGCACAAACAATGAATCATGGAACACTACATCTGAAACTAATGATGTAATGTATGGTGATTAACATAACAATAAAAAATTAAAAAAAAAGATTATTGGTCTCTGTTTGAGTTTCCTTTCCCTGCATTGCTGCTTGGAAATTTCCTTCAGGCAGTAAGCTCTGCCAATTATGGGACTCACCTGGTTTGTTTCTCTCCTGGAGATTATAGGTTTTCACTGCAGTTGTCCAATGTCTGAAAAACAATTGTTACATTTATTTGGCCAGGTTTCCTAGTTGCTTATGATAGAATGCATAGTAGTTAATCTTTCATAGGCTGAATTCTATTTTACCTTTTAACCAGTTCATTCCATCTTCTCCCCACTCCCTCTTCTAGATTTGTGTTTACTAGAAGAAATTGACTTCATATTCTTTTGAAACCCTAATATATATCCTTAAATCATTTGAAGATGAGGCCATCTCAGAGTATAGGTACATGCCAGATTTTACAATTTTTATTAAGATGGTATAGGGGTGTGTTCATACTTTTTTTAGTTGAGGTATAATTTGACATACAATATTGTAGTAGTTTCAGGTATACATGTTTTTATTGTTATTTATTAACTAATTTCTGTCCTAAAGGCCAAATGGCCTTTATTCTGAGTGTCACAGGGGAGACCTCTCTCTTTTTCACTCTCTTTCCAAATATGTACAGTCCTGAATCATTGGAGAGGCTAAGTGGGTTTTTGTTTTTTTTAAGTTGCTTTGGGCTTGTTTTCCCTTATTTTATTATTATTATTTTTTTAAGATTTTATTTATTTATGTGAGACAGAGCACATGAATGGGGCGGGAGGAGGGAGGGGCAGGGGGAGAAGCAGACTCCCCACTGAGCAGGGAGCCCGACACAGGACTCAATCCCAGGACCTCAGGATCATGACCTGAGCTGAAAGCAGATGCTTAACAGACTGAGCCACCCAGGTGCCTTTGTTTTCCTTTGCTAGGTTTGCTCTTTGTCTAAATAAAATTTTTGTTATTATTGCTTGTAACTTAACTCAAAATTTTTTGCTGTTCTCATTTTTTTCATGTGAAAAATGCTTAATTTAAAAATGTAACCATGTAAACAGTGTTTTACTTCTCTGATTTTTTTTTCCCCTAGGTGGTATAGCTGTATGCTGGGGAAAAAATGCAGCCTGGCTCCTCTGAAGGAAGAACTTCGTATACAAGGGGTAAGTCTTTGTCATTACTATTCTAATACATCTCCTCTGGATGGGAGTTAGAGTATGGAATTTTCCTTTATACCTTAAACTCTAAATGTGTTTTGTTTTTATTTTTTAATTTTGTAAAAGAGGCTTTTTATAAATTATTTTTAAAAGGCCTTCTTTGACAGTTAGAGAAAAGATGGAGGAAAACAGGATGGGTACAACATCAGAGAGATACCAGAAATCAGAACACCTGGTTCTACCTGTCACTCACTCCACATCTGACTGCTTTATGATCTCAGAAACTGATATACGTTAGCGGCCTGTTCTGGGTTACATAACTAGTTATCAAAGATCAGCTAGAACTAGAATGATACTCCTGCAAGTTTGCTTCCCTTTATGGTGCAGTCCACATTAATTCAGCCCCTTGCTTCTCTTTTGAAAAGCAGGTGGCAAATTAATACTGCCTCCTGACTCCTCTCCCAGTTTATGGTGTTTGGGCACAAGTAAGCGTGAGCCAGATTACTTTTCAGAGAAGGGGGTCAAATGTGTGGTCAGTGGTAGAGACCAAGCTTCTGATTTCTGGTTTCTCTCAGACATTGTACCCATCCTGATTTCCCTATCACACCTTTTCTTTGTTAAAATTCTAACAGCAACAAAGTAGTTTCATTTTTTCCCCCCTAAAATCTGATAGACAAAAAGGGAGACTGCATAGCTGTATCTAGCTAGGCTTTGGTGGCTCGTTTTCCCAAAAGAAAAGAAAAGAAAAAAAAACATTTGAATCATTTACCAGTGGTTCTTTGAAGAGCTGTGTTATTTTGGGTGTTTTGAATATTTGGACTTTGAAACCAGAACTCTAAATTCTCTCTAATGTTTTAGGAGAGAAAAAAACAAAACACAACTTTGTTGGGAGATAATTTAGATAGCTATGCATAACTGTTTTGGGATAGTAGTGTTTGTTAACTGATAAAAAGAAAAATGAACACATAATTAATATGAGGCAACAACCCAAAACATACTGGTAGAATTACTTCAATTTGATTAAGATGACATGTTTGTTGGTTTCAGGTTCCTAAAGTCACCTACACTGAGTTCTGTCAAGGTCGGACAATGAGATGGGCTTTAGCTTGGAGTTTTTATGATGATGTTACAGTACCAGTAAGTAGAGACTTTGCTTTAGCTTCTCCAAATGCAAGCGCATGATGGGTTTTAGTAGATCACAAATGAACTAAATCTGTACTGCCTTGGTTTCCTTGAAGTTTGCCCCAAATGCTTATTTCGGAATGGGAAGTGGTTGTGAAATAAGACAGTCCTGGGGCACCTGGGTGGCTCAGTCGTTAAGCGTCTGCCTTCGGCTCAGGTTATGATCACAGAGTCTTGGGATCGAGCCCCGTGTCGGGCTCCCTGCTCAGCGGGAAGCCTGCTTCTCCCTCTCCCATTCCCCCTGCTTGTGTTCGCTCTCTTGCTATGTCTCTCTCTCTGTCAAATAAATAAATAAAATCTTAAAAAAAAAAAAAAAAAGACACAGTCCTAGAAGGCTGACTGTGGTGACCATGGAGGCTTTCTCTGGGTTTGTGCAACACAGTGATTCTTGCTCAGCATATATAAATGAATTAGAAATGTGTCTTTTGGGAATTAAAAATTCAGGTAATATAACCTGTAGAAACACCTTGCAAATATAATTATTCTGCTGGATATTCCTTAAGAATTGAAATTGAAGTCTGTTTATTTTGATACTTTCATAGAGAAGCTGTTTCCTGTGGTTATTGGTGAATACAGAAATTGCTGTTTGGGGTTGCAGGCTTTTGATATGTAACATTTAGGGATCATTGCAGTAAAAGGTTGTGTGTTAGCTTTAAAATTACCAGTAGAAAATTGGTCAGTTTTGAAGCTGGGTGATAGGTCATTATTCTAGTCTCTCTACTTTGCATCTGCTTAAGCTTGAACATTTTCTGGAATAGAATATTTTTGTTGTTGTTTTTGTTTTTTAAGATTTTATTTATTTTGAGAGAGAGAGAGTGCACAAACGGGGGGGAGGGGCAGACAGTGAGGGAGAAGCAGACTCCCTGCTGAGCAGGGAACCCAATGCGATGCGGGACTTGTTCCCAGGGTCCTGGGATCATGACCTGAGCCAAAGGCAGACGCCCAACCGACTGAGCCACCCAGGTGCCCCTGGAATAGAATGTTTTAAAAAGTAATTTGTTCTATACACCAAAAACTAATGATGTAATGTATGGTGATTAACATAACATAATAATAAAAAAAATAATGATAATTTGTTCTACAAACTTCTCTTTGTCCTCTGTGCTATTGTGTGTAAAGGAAAAATACTTCTGAACTGGTTAGACTGAATAATTTTTCTGGGCTGTACTGAGAGGTGGTAATAGAATAGCATCTGTTTATTCTCATAGTTCCTTCACAGGAGTGCTCGACCTTGTTGCTGGAGCCATGGTTCTATATTAAGTTTATGCATACATTGCTCAGCACTGTACTCCCGTGGTATTTGTGGGGATCTGGTACCTGGTCCTCCCGCTTTCTGACCCCCTGTCCATACAATATGCGTGTTCTGGTTGCTCCTCTCCCAAAGGCTTAGTTGCACTTGGTCTTTCAAGTCATCTTAAATGTTGCTGTGTCTAGAGCAGTAGAGACATGTGCAGAACCACAAGCGGACAGCTTGCAGATGTTTCTTTTCTTTTTTTTTTTTTTTAAGATTTTATTTATTTGAGAGAGAGAGAATGAGAGACAGAGAGCATGAGAGGGAGGAGGGTCAGAGGGAGAAGCAGACTCCCCGCCGAGCAGGGAGCCCGATGCGGGACTCGATCCCGGGACTCCAGGATCATGACCCGAGCCGAAGGCAGCCGCTCAACCAACCGAGCCACCCAGGCGCCCCAGTTTGCAGATGTTTCTGAATACATGGGCTCACATTGAAAACTCAGCCTGTCCTTCCTGCACTCTGCTACTAGGTGTGCTGCTGCGTTGAAGGAAGTCTGCCAGGGGCGCCTGGGTGGCTCAATCCGTTAAGTGTCTGCCTTCGGCTCAGGTCATGATCCCAGGGTGCTGGGATCGAGCCCCACGTTGGGCTCCCTGCTCAGCTGGCACCTGCTTCTCCTCTGCCTGCTGCTACCCCGTTTGTGCTCTCACTCTCTCTCTCTCTTTGACAAATAAATAAAATCTTAAAAAAAAAAGAGAAAGAAATGTGTCTCCCAGTCAAGTTTGAATGACCTATCATGTAGAAGTCTATACCCACCTCTGTACAATGCAGTAGGGAAACTAGAAGTCAGTGTTTGAAATGTCCACTGTTTAAAAAGATGGTCCTAATTTTTTTTTACCTCCCTATAGGATTATCCTTTCTGTCATTTTCTAGAATATTGGCGTTTTCACACCAAATTGTTAAAATCCTTAGTAATGCCCTAGGTTATCCCTCTGTAGACACTGGGTTATCCCTGTGCAGACACTAACAGTTGTAGGAAAGTGGAACTGCGCCTGTTTCCAAATGCTTTCTGTTTAATCTGCTTCCTACATTTGTTGGCGCCGCAGGTGGAAGAGCTTATGATGGGCTCTGGCACTTTCCGTGCCATCTCAGAGCCCAGAGTTACCTTTGCCCTCTTGGATTAGTAGCCATTTCAGATCAAAATATCAAAGGGCACTATGTTTCTGTGTTAGCAGAATTAGCTTATTTTGAAAAGGAACCTTCTCCCTCCCTGTCTTTTAGGCCATGCTTGAGCCCTATTTGTAGTTTCAACCATTAAAGAATGCCTCTTGCAAAGAGGCATTCTTGCAAAGGGCCTCGTGTTTCTCCCATGCCAGAGTACTCCCTCCTCACCACTACCCTCAACTCAAAGCTGTTAATAATGCGTTCCCAAGTGTTCCATTAGGTGCACTCAAACTGCTACAGGGAAAATGGCAGTTTCTGATTTGCAGTAACCCAGCAACAGTTTCTTAGCACTGGTTCTCTTGATCAGCAGCTGCTTTCCCAGGGGTAGTCCCAGGGCACTGGTGAGGTTTTCAGTGGGCTGTCCTCTTGGTTCTCCTTCCCTCCACCTGGACCTCTCCCCACCCCTTGCGTTTTGAAATGCTTGTCTGACTTTTTCCCCCTCTTGTTCCTGTTAGGGATGGGGAGATAGGATGCTGCTTTCAATGAGAGGAAGCCAAGGACTAGAGCTAGTTAAGTAGAAATATTGACCTACTTCCCCACCCCACCCCCACTCCTGCCTTTTTAGGGTAAATGTGCAAGTTACTATGGCAACTTCTGTTTTCACTTATCTCAGGCCCACTGACTCTGTCTCTGTTGGTGCTGAATGCTAAAAAAAATTCTGATTCAAGTGCCTACACTAAGTCCATTGCTCTTGTCTGATTTATTTTAGCAACAAAAAGATGAGTCTTAGTGTTGATGGAATTTTTGTACAATCATTCCTGACTGATGATGAATATAAGGAAGCATATTGTGAGGACTGTTCTTTACAAATTTAACAAGCCACTTAGAATGTCTCTTTGTCCCAGCTTCTCCTCTAATTGCTCAGGGTGTTACTTTAGCTTTGCTTTGCTTTCAGAAGTTTAACACTTGTTAAAATAAGGAAAAATAATGTGGTCCCAGGAAGTTGTGCACTCTTGGTATGAGCATTGCTCTAGAACTCTGGTTTTAAGAAAATTATCCCCCTGTGTTCAAGACATTTCTTTTAAGCCTGGAGACTTTCCTGTCTAGGGAGTAAAACTAGAGGGATTTTGGAAAGCAGATGGAGGGAAGGGGTCAAATTAATCAGGTAACCTTGTTAGTGTCAGAGCTCGGTTCTCCTGGCAATACTGTCCTTACTACTGCGTAGGTATTCACACTGGTTCTAGATAGATTAGGGATTCTGTATAGGGTGCCACAGGGGGATGACAGCTGGGGGCAGATGTCAGGTTGGTACTTCAGGCCTTGCTCTCATTTTAACCAGAGCTGATCTGCTTGCATCGATGTTACGTATTGATTTTATTTCTTGAAAAGATTCTGCTGTTAAATGGTTTGAAAACCAGTACTATACCAGGCTATATAGTAGGCTGTAAAACAGATGCAGTGATTAAGGAGCTGAGCTTTTGAGCAAAACCAGAGCCAGAGTCCAGAAGGACTCTTTTCTTAGTTACTTATTAAGTATGACCTTCATTGTGATAATACCCAAGAAAAAACACACCATTTTCTGTCCTTTCAGTGACAGGTTTTATGGGTGGGAAGCACAAAGCATTGCTACGGAATTATAACTGAGTAAGTGCTGAAATGAATGGTCAGGCATTAGGGAGTTCCCAAAATGAAAGCAGTTCTGGCTGGTCTAGTCAGAGCTGACTTCATGGAGGAGTTGTCAGTATCTGACTGGTGCTCAGTAAGTTTTCTTTGAATGTTGAAAGGAATGGTGTAGGGTTTGTACTAAGGTGCAGCATTGTGAACGAGACATTAATAGGTCTAATAGATTTGAAGCATGGAGATAGTCTCTGTTATTTGAATGCATCACACACATTAATGTCATTTTTATTTAAACCTGACAACAATCAAGTGAAAGTAGATGGCATTATCCCCACTTTCTATATGAGGAAACTGGGGGCTCTAAAAAGTCAGGTTAGTCCTTGGGTCGCCTGGGTGGCTCAGTTGTTAAGCATCTGCCTTCGGCTCAGCTCATGATCCCGGGGTCCTGGGATCAAGCCCCGCATCGGGAAGCCTGCTTCTCCCTCTCCCACTCTCCCTGCTTATGTTCCTGCTCTCACTCTCTCTCTCTCTGTCAAGTAAATAAATAAAATATTAAAAAAAAAAACAAAACAGGCTAGTCCTCAACCATGCTAACATAATTATTCATTTGTTTTGACCCATGTTTCACCACAGCAGTCTCAAAAAGTTTTTTTTTATCTCTAATTCTTAAAATTTAAATGCAGTTAATTAACATAATGTATTACTGGTTTCAGAAATAGAGGTCAGTGATTCATAAGTCTTATATAATACACAGTGCTCATTACGTCGTGTGCCCTCCTCAATGTCCATCACCCAGTTACCCCATCCCCCCACCTCCCTCCCCTCCAGCAGCCCTGTTTGTTTCCTATGATTAACAGTTTCTTACGGTTTGTCTCTGGTTTCATCTTGTTTTATTTTTTCCTCTCTTCCCCTATGATCCTCTGTTTGTTTCTTAAATTCCACATATCAGTGAGATCATATGATAATTGTCTTTCTCTGACTGATTTATTTCGCTTAGTGTAATACCCTCTAGTTCCATCCACATCATTGCAAATGGCAAGATTTCATATTTTTTGACGGCTGAGTAGTATTCCATTGTATATATACACCCCATCTTTATCCATTCGTCTGTCGATGGACATCTGGGTTCTTTCCATAGTTTGGCTATTGTGGACATTGCTGTTATAAACATTGGGGTGCAGGTGCCCCTTTGGATCACTACATTTGTATCTTTGGGGTAAATACACAGTAGTGCAAACCTGGGTCATAGGGTAGCTCTATTTTCAACTTCTCCCGGGTGGCTCTATATTCCAGTTTTCCAGAATGTCTTTACTAGCTTGCATTCCCACCAACAGTGTAAGAGAGGGTTCCCCTTTCTCCACATCCTCTCCAACATCTGTTGTTTCCTGACTTGTTAATTTTAGCCATTCTGACCAGTGTGAGGTGGTATCTCATGGTGGTTTTGATTTGTATTTCTCTGATGCCAAGTGATGTTGAGCATTTTTTCATGTGTCTGTTGGCCATTTGTGTGTCTTCTTTAGAGAAATGTTTGTTCGTGTCTTCCAGCAGTCTCAAAATTAACATTACCATCAACAAAATGATTTGTGGAAATAACTATTTTGTCCTTTTTTCATTTCTTTTGTCCTTGGGGACTGTCTCCTGATAGATTTTAAAGTCATTTGGAATGTTTCTTTGTGGGTTTATGCCACCAAGGCCATACACAGTTAGTGGATTCATTTGTTTCGTTTCTTAGGGATTTCTTTTTGTGAGCTATTTAATTTTGTAATTGTGAAAGATACATGGCTTCAAAGTCAAATCTCAAAAGAAAAAAAAGGTATAGTCAGTAGTCTAGCTTCTCTTGTCTTTTTGAAACATCCTAATCCTTCACTTCTCCATGGGTCATTATAATTTATCCTTCCATTGTGTGTGTGTGTGTGTTTTAACATAGGAAATATACATGTAGGGTTCAGACCACCACGACTGGTTGGCTCAGTTGGAAGAGCATGCGACTCTTGAATTTGGGGTCATGAGTTTGAGCCCCATGGTGGGTGTGGCGATTACTTTAAAACAAAAGAAAGTCTTGGGCGCCTGAGTGGTTCAGTCGTTAAGCGTCTGCCTTCGGCTCAGGTCATGATCCCAGAGTCCTGGGATCGAGTCCCACATCGGGCTCCCTGCTTGGCAGGAAGCCTGATTCTCCCTCTCCCATCCCTCCTGCTGTGTTCTCTCTGTCGCTGTGTCTCTGTCAAATAAATAAAATCTTAAAAAAAAAATCATTTAAAAAAAAGTGATGGGGTACCTGGGTGGCTCAGTCAGCCTTGGGCTCATGTCATGATCCTGGGGTCCTGGGATCAAGCCCCAGTCAGACTCCCTGCTGGGCATGGAGCCTGCTTCCCCTCTCCCTCTGCTCCTCCCCCTGCTATCTCTCAAATAAATAAAATCTTCAAAAAATAATAATAATAAAAAAGAGTCACATGCTCTATTGACTTAGCCAGCCAGCCAGGTGCCCCGATTTCAGGACATTTTAAACAGTAACCTGTCAGATTAAGATAGCAATAGATATGCCCACGGAACTGTTTGATAATAAGGGAGTTACACCCTTAGACAACAAAATACTCAATCTACTTCGTGGCAGCAGAGCTGATACACATTCAAATAAGGCATAGTTGGTAAGATAGTCTGACTGTCCCTCCCGGCACACCTCCTGTCAATATTCTAGTCAGGTGTCACTCTTGGCCCTTGGCTTTCTTTCTCCAAATAGTGAGAGCCTGTGCAGAATCAGAGCTCCCAGGCATTCGGCTTGTTTCTGGAGGGCTGGGCGGGCGGAACGCAGCATCAGCCATTCAGAGTTCAGCAGAGCAGTAAGGACTCCACTGCAGTGGCCAAGAGCAAGAGCACTCCTTTCCCCTCAAGACCATTCTGGAGGTTGCTTTGTCAAAACAAGGAGGCTGTGGCTACATGCTCAGCAGATCTCTAGTGAATGACTCCCATCTTTTCCTGCAGATCCTAGGGAGAACTTAATGATTCATGTAGCTGTGGCTTCTCTGGGAGGTTTTGCCTTAGCTACAGTTAACAGGCAGCATAGCAGGTGCTACATGGATTTGTGTCAAGTTGTACCTCATTTGAAAGTCTCTTGACTGATTGCGTCACTGAGATCTAGGCATTAAACTAAGAGGGAGGATTCAAGAGATTTATAGACAGCCCTGCTAGGTAAAGCATATTTTAAAATTTAAGAACTGTTATTGTTCAGTTTATGGTTTCAATCTACTGTATTTTCAACTATGCAACAAAATAACACTTGAGGCCCCTCCCGCTGATCGTTATTCATTAAATCCTTGTAATTCAAAAGATACAAAGCCAATATCCCCTGTGGGGTCTAGAGTTCCTCACCAAACTTCTTTCACATTGTCCTTTCAGCTGGGGAATACAGTAGTACATCTTCTAATCCAAAATTAGTTGTAAGTTCACCTTCCAGTTCTTCACATTAAACTGAACTAGCTGTTGTAAATAAGCTGTTGTTTTACAGTTTAAAATGTTGAATTATTTATGTTATCTTGCCTGCTTAAAGTACATTATGATAGTTTGAGTATAGCACTCTTCATTTAAAATATTTGTGGTTTTGGGTGCCTGGGTGGTTCATTTGGTTAAGCGTCTGCCTTCAGCTTGGGTCATGATCCTGGAGTCCTGGGATCGAGTCCCACATCGGGCTCCCTGCTCAGCAGGGAGTCTGCTTCTCCCTCTGACCTTCACCCTGCTCTTGCTCTCTCTCTCACTCTCTCAAATAAATAAAATCTTTAAAAAAATATAAAATATTTGTAGTTTGAGATCATAAGCATATTTGCAAATAAGTTTATCTCAATTGGGAGAAAACAGACAGTTTCTATACTAGTGTTGAGGCAGGGTATAAAATTACCTGTTACTAGAGACCTGTGGGGTTGAATTTAAATATTAATTTCTCAAGGCCTACCTCTGTATTTTAGTCTGGCCCTGCCTACTAAGAAATTTCAGTACAAACACGAGGAGGAAAGAATGATTGCTGTAAGCCAAGCTTAGGATAAACCTCAGTCATTTAAAAACTTTGAGAATTTCTAGGGGCCGCCTGGGTGGCTCATTGGGTTAAGCGTTTGACTCTTGATTTCGGCTCAAGTCATGATCTCAGGGTTGTGGGATCAAGCCCCGTGTTGGGGCTCCACACTCAGCAGGGAGTCTGCTTCTCTCTCCCTCTTCCTCCTTTCCCTCTGCCCCTCCCCCTGCTCTTGTGTGCATTCTGTCTCTCTCAAATAAATGGGTAAATCTTTTTAAAAATGTTTAAAAACTGAGAATCTCAGGACGCCTGGGTGACTTAGTCATTTAAGCGTCTGCCTTTGGATCAGGTCATGATCCCAGGGTCCTTGGATCGAGTCCCGCATGCTGAGCAAGGAGCCTGCTTCTCCCTCTGCCTGCCACTCGCCCTGATTGTGCTCTCTCCTTTCTCTCTCTCTCTGACAAATAAATAAAATCCATTTTTAAAAAATACAATAAAAAAATAAAAACTGAGAATTTCTAGATTATGAATTATCTGTCTCTTGAGTGCCTAGTTTCTATAATAGAATAAAACTGAAACAGTCCTATGTATATGTACGTGTGTATTAAAGCAATTCACTAAAGGGGTGCCTGGGTGGCTCAGTCGGTTGAATGTCCGACTCTTGATTTTGGCTCAGGGTCATGGGATGGAGCCCAACTGACTCTGAGCTCAGCAGGGAGTGTGCTTGAGATTCTCTCCCTCTGCCCCTCTCCCTGCATGTGCATGCACATGCACTCCCTCCATCTCTCTCTCAAATAAATAAATGAAATCTTTAAAGCAATTCACTGAAAATATTCAGAAGTACCAGATTTATCAGTTGTCCATTACATATGAAAAACTGGGGCCACGTGCCAGGTAAAGGAGCTGTGTTTGAGATACAGAAGTTTTCATTTTCATCCTGGGGTAATAGGGTAATAAATTGCCTATTTTGTTATTTCTGACTCCCTCAGAACTTGGAAAGTGGATCCATGATAGAGCTCTTACTAGGTTTGGTGAGGATGCATTTCTTTCCTTTAAGTTCTAGAAATGATAATGAATCCTTTCTTTTTTTTGGAGAAAGAATATTGTAGGCCAGCCCTAGCATGACAAATTGAGAAATAGCAACATCTTCACTATGCTTGTTGGAATTTAAGCACAAGTGATTACCATCTCTGTCAGAAAAGATATGAGGTGCTGTCCTTTTAGCCATATTTGTCAGTGACCTTTGGTGTGCTGAGTGGGCTGTCAGGGATGATCCTGTTACCTGTCCATAGTAAACAGCCTTGGATATTGGGGAATCTGGTTCTTGTCCCCCATCCCCCTCCTATACACCACTAACTTTCTTCCTCCCCAGCTTAAGCTCCTTAGTGAAAAGTACTAGACTCTCAGTAGACTGTAGGAGTTATCTTTCTTATGTTGGGTGATTGAGTAATAACAATACTTCTGTGTTAATATCAATATGAATTTCTCTCATCTTGTCTGAAACGTTAATTGAACAAGTTCAGACTCAGAGCCTCGAGTCCACAATTCATTTTTCAAGAACAAGTTTTTTTTTTTTTTTAAGATTATTTATTTATTTATTTAACAGAGAGAGAGAGAGAGAGAGAGAGAGAGATAGCGAGAGCAGGAACACAAGCAAGGGGAGTGGGAGAGGGAGAAGCAGGCTTCCTGCTGAGCAGGGAACCCGACGCAGGGCTCAATCCCAGGATCCCGGGATCATTACCTGAGCTGAAGGCAGACGCTTAACGACTGAGCCACCCAGGCTCCCCAAGAACAAGTTCTTAGTCATATACATACCCTTGTTTTTGGTCCTTTTCTTTTTCTTTTTCTTTTCTTTCTTTTTTTTTTTTTTAAAGATTTTATTTATTTATTTGACAGAGAAGAGCGTGCAGGAGAGCTCACAAGTGGGTGGGGAAGGGCAGAGGGAGAGGGAAAAGCAGACTCCCCGCTGAGTAGCAATGAGGGGGGCTGGATCCCAGGACCTTGGGATCATGACCCAAACCAAAGGCAGAAGCTTAACTGACTGAGCCACCCAGGCACCCCTGGTCCTTTTCTCCTAAGCTTGTTTTCTAGTGTTCTTTAATTTCCTTTTTTTATTTTTATTTTTTTTAATTAATATCTGGTATAAAGGGAGAATATAGATTATTTCTTAGAAATATGATCTAGAAGTTTTTTTTTTTTTAGATTTTATTTATTTATTTGAGAGAGAGAGAAACAGCATGAGAGGGGATAGGGTCAAAGGGAGAAGCAGGCTCCCCGCCGAGCCGGGAGCCCGATACGGGACTCGATCCCAGGACTCCGAGATCATGACCTGAGCTGAAGGCAGTCGCTTAACCAACTGAGCCACCCAGGTGCCCAGATCTAGAAGTTTTCTAGCATAGAAAAAACTGCCTGTTTTGTTGTGTATTTATGAGATGTGGAGTTGTTGGTTAGTTTGTACAAGGCCTTGCAGTAAGTGGACCTGACTGTGTGTGTTCGCATGTGTCTGTGTGTGTCTCCGGTGGGGTTGTGGTTAGCTACACCAGCACTGAGGGGCTGCTGCTTGCGGGAGGGTCTTCAAAGCTGTTAAGGTGTTTTCTCTTTATGAGCCTTCTCCTTATAATCCTTACCTGCTCATTTTGACCCTAACCTTTAGAATTATCTTCATTTTTTAAAGTTTTGATAAATTTTGCTGACAGGTACAGATCTGTCTCTTAAAACAAAGTGTTCATAATATATCTGGTCTTAGCTAAGAGTCATTAAAAAAATTTAGTAAATTTTGGGGTGCCTTGGTGGCTCAGTCGTTAAGCGTCTGCCTTCGGCTCAGGTCATGGTCCCAGGGTCCTGGGATCGAGCCCCACATCGGTCTCCCTGCTCGGCGGGAAGCCTGCTTCTCCCTCTCCCACTCCCCCTGCTTGTGTTCCCTCTCTCGCTGTGTCTCTCTCTCTCTCAAATAAATACGTAAAATCTTAAAAAAAAAATTTAGTAAATTTTTACCTTTATAGAAATAAGTTTTAAATACAGCAATGTCATTTAGTTTTTAAAATGGAACTTGAGTCCCTCTAGTGGGTAGAGTATAATGCACTTCCTAAGCTTGAAATCGGAAGACGACAGTCTTGAATGATGTGGAACTGGCTTTTAAATCCATTCTTCTTGTCACTACTGGTGTCTCCTCTTCCAGCAGAGGCAGTGCTCAGCTAACTGTTGGCTTGGTCCTCACGTTAGCCAAGATTCAGCAGGCCTCCTTCTCTGCCCATGTGACCCTAGTGGCCCTGGTCATTCCTCGCATGTGATCTCACAGGCTGTGGCTAACAGCTGCTTTCCTTCAAGCCTCAGCAAGTATCAACTTAGACTACATATAGGAGATTTTAAACCATGCAGTTTTTTTTTTTTTAAGATTTTATTTATTTATTTGAGAAAGAGAGCATAAGCGGGGGAGGGGCAGAGGGAGAGAGAGAAGCAGACTCCCCGCTGAGCAGGGAGCCTGACTTGGACTTGCGGCTTGATCCCAGGACCCCCGGGATCACGACCCAAGCCAAAGGCAGATGCTCAACCGAGTGAGACACCCAAGTGCCCCTAAACCATGCAGTTCTTTAAAGAAGAGAACACAGTGCTCCCAGCGCCCTTGAGTTGCCATGAAATAAATAATTGTACAGGTGTGTGTTGGGCACAACACATAGATGAAGAACATTTAGTAATTGGAGGGTGTTATATACCGATAGCCTATGGCAAAGAACCTGGGTTTGGGGTTCAATTCTAACTTTGCAAATTACTAACTATGTGACCCTGATATGGTTACATATCTTTGTATCTTAGTTTTCCTTTCTATAAAATGAGGAGGTGATAAATCTATTTGGCAGAGTTGTTTTAAGTATTGAAAGTAAATGTGCAAAGGCCTTTTTGTTTTTAGTGCTCTGCATTTGGTAGTAGAAGTCATGGAAATGTCCCTAGTTGAGTTCATTGTAATGCATGGGATTTGATTATTTGGATTACTTTCCCTTCTTCCCCCATGCCTTCTTTTTCTTTCAGTCACCACCCAGTAAGCGAAGAAAATTAGAGAAGTCAAGGAAACCCATTACATTCGTAGTGTTGGAGTCTGTGATGAAAGAATTGTCCCTTAAAGCATCATCGTCCCTGGGCTCTGAGACAGTGGAAGGCATAGTAGTTGTGACAGCATGGATTGAAAAAATCCTCACCGACCTGAAGGTACCTGGTTAAGCACATTGAAGAAGTACTTACAACAATCTCTTTTTTCCTTCCTCCTCGTTTTTGTTTTTTTTTTAAAGGAGTTTTGAGAGGAGAAAAGTGATTTCCTCTAAAATTCTGTTTTTCCTCCAATAGGTCCAGCATAAGCGAGTTCCCTGTGGAAAGGAAGAAGTTAGCCTTTTTCTAACAGCAATAGAAAACTCCTGGATTCATTTAAGGAGAAAGAAAAGAGAACGAGTGAGACAATTGAGAGAAGTTCCCCGAGCTCCTGAGGATGTCATCCAAGCCTTGGAGGAGAAAAAGTCCACCCCCAAAGAGTCTGGCAGTAGCCAAGATTTGGCCCAGGGCCCCGGGGAGAGTGTCCCATGTGGGCCTGCTTCACAGGAAGGCGAGTCTGCCACTGTTGAGGGCCATTGCTCAAACCAGGATCTCCTTTCCCAGGAAGAAAACCCAGAACCCATGGAGGATGAAAGGAATGAGGAAAAGGGAGGGATGGAGGTTTTGGAGAGTTGTAAAGGCTCTAGCAATGGAGCCCAGGACCGAGAGGCTTCTGAGCAGTTCAGCAGTCCAGTGTCTGAAAAGGGGAGCCATCTCCAAGGAGTGGCTGGACATTACCTATTCAAGTGTTTGATAAATGTGAAGAAGGAGGAGGATGATGCTTTAGTTGAAATGCATTGGGTTGAGGGCCAGAACAGGGATTTGATGAACCAGCTTTGTACCTATATACGTAACCAAATTTTCAGGCTTGTTGCTAGTTAACTTCTTGCACAGTTGGGAAAGTTTCTATAAAGTAGCCTGCTTTGGGGTGGCAAGAGGCATTCCACCATAGGCCCACTGATAACATTATGTGCAATTATCTTTAAAATAAAATAAACAAATCTATTTTAAAACACTCCCCACTCCCACCCCTTTAAAGTTATTGGGCATTAGTATGGTAGTTCATAAGGAAAAGTTGTTACCAGCATCAACAAAAAGCTATCCGTAAACCCAGGAGGGATTTAAACCTGACTTAAGCTGACCACCTTAGCTTTAGGCTGAGGCCGAAAGGATTGTTTTTGGAGTCTGGTCTGGGTCGGAACTACAGAGCATCCTGCTCGGTCATCCCTAGTTGCTTCTTGAGGAGGGGTGGCTTTCTCGTTCTCTGAATGGAGGCAGTACATCGGAGAGATAGGCCCTGTGCCCATTTCCAGAGTCACCTGCAAGACTTCTCTGGGTACATAGGATTGGTTACCCTTGAGTCAGTCCTGAGGAAGGAACTGGCCTAATGGTAGGTGGTGGGAGAGTCAGGGAGAGAAAGCTTAGTAATGCCAGGAAGAAGGGCTGACCTGGGAGGGCGCCTGGAAGCGTCACATTCCTGATTCATGTCTGTTTTGATGGTGCTTATTTCAGAAAACAGAATTAGGTAAGCCAAACTCCCACCAGATGTGACTGAGACACAACAGAATGAAGCCATACCCCTACCTCCCCTGTTTGAAAGTACGGTTTTGTAGTGGTTTTACTGATGTGTATTTTTTCTTTTTCTTTTTTTTTTTTAAAGATTTTATTTATTTGAGAGAATAAGAGAGAGCACATGAGAGGGGGGAGGATTAGAGGGAGAAGCAGACTCCCCGCCGAGCAAGGAGCCCGATGTGGGACTCAATCCAGGGACTCCAGGATCATGACCTGAGCCGAAGGCAGTCGCTTAACCAACTGAGCCACCTAGGCGCCCTATAATTTTTTTTCTTTTGACATTTGAAGTGGAGCTTTGTTTTATTTTTAATATAAGAATATGCAGAATTGAAATCTGTCAATCCCGTTTGAATCCTGGGATTCGGGGGAATATTTCCATAGATCTGAATGGATAAATGACTGATGATAGAAATAAGAAATGGAGCAAGATAGTTATGAGCAGTAGGTTGCCTAAGAAAGTCTCATCTATTGGCAGAGAAGTTGTAGCTGATCTTATATTGCTTTTTGTGGGTTCCCTTGTAATCTCTTCGGTGCTTACCTGTGCGCACTGGAAATTCTGAGGCCAGGGTGACCATGTTCTTAAAACATGTTTCTCATTGGAATGTCTCAGGGCTCAGCAAGAATACCTCTGGAAAGGGGGTCTCTTTTTTTGTTGTTCTCTTGGTGTCTCAGTCCCTCTGCTGTGCTTAACTTTCACACCTTGCGTTTGATTTTATACCAGTGGTCCTAAGGCTGTGTCTAGACTGAACTCTTTGAGTACAGTGCCAGAGCCCCTTCTTATCCTCAGAGAAGACTGGGGCTAAGTAGTTAAGCCATGCTTTTGAAAGGTGGCTATTGGTTAGGGCAGAAAACTGATGAAATTGGCCTGTCTTGGCAGCACCTAGACCCAGCCCTCAGCAGAGATAAAAGAACTAAAAATAGGACTATATTGTACTTCCCTCTGTCAGTAAAGACAGAGCTGCCCAATAGAACATACTAACTAGGGCGCCTGGGTGGCTCAGTTGGTTAAGCGACTGCCTTCGGCTCAGGTCATGATCCTGGAGTCCCAGGATCGAGTCCCGCATCGGGCTCCTTGCTTGGCGAGGAGTCTGCTTCTCCCTCTGACCCCCCCCCCATGCTCTCTCTCTCAAATAAATAAAAAATTAAAAAAAAAAAAAGAACATACTAACTAGTGTTCTTCACTAGAAGTCCAAGGACCTCTAGAGAATCCATAAACCTCCTGAATCATTTCAGAAAGCTCTGTGAACACCCCCTCCCCCCACCCCTTCAGAGAGAAGAATCTCTGACAGGATGAGAAAACCAGTACCTAGGGTCACACAGAGTAGCATGTGCTCATTAAAGATTTGGAAAAAGAGTAGAAAACAGCAACAGAATCATCCCTTGTCGCAGTCTTATGACCATTATTGTATTTTAGTGTTTCCTTCTAGTCTCTCTCTGTAGATGATCTGGGTGCGCAAGGGTTTGGGCTTAACTTTGTACTCATGCTGTGTATTTAATTTTATATTACACTTCTCTTCGTTTAATGTCTTGTATTTTTCTGTGTTAGAACAATAGTGTATTTACATACATTCCCTGCCTGTTCAAAATGCATTTCAGGCACAGTACTAACTTTCATTTAAGTCTGGTACTGAGGGCTGCCCGGAAAGTGCTCTGTGTGACTGGAGGCGCAGAAGATGCATCTTGCTTCTCTATGTGTTTCAGTGCTCCAGGTTTAAGGCTCAGTGTCCTGGAGGAGGTTTTATAGGTGGTGAGCTCACGCTCTTAGAATTTAAAAACTGAATGATGAGGCTTGAAGCTTCCAACTAGAGCTGTGAGTGCCTTCTTTGCACTTGGATGTCTTCGTTTTCTTCTCTGAGAAGAAAGTTTATTTCTGTCTAACGAGAGAACATTGGAGACATTTTTAAAAGACATCCAGAAATTTTTTTAATTATGCATATATTTTATAATTGCGTGATGTGTGGTAGCATACACTCTGGTATAAGGGAAAAAGGAATTTTTTTTCTTTTTTCTTTTTTTAAGATTTTATTTATTTATTTGACAGAGACCACAAGCAGGGGGAACGGCAGAGACAGGGAGAAGCAGGCTTCCCGCTGAGCAGGGAGCTGGATGCAGAGCTTGCTTGGTCCCAGGACCCTGAGATCATGACCTGAGCCAAAGGCAGCCACCTAACCAACTAAGCCACCCAAGCGCCCCGGAATTTTTTTCTTTCTAGAAATAGATTATTGGGGCACCTGGGTGGCTCAGTCGTTAAGCGTCTGCCTTCGGTTCAGGTCATGATCTCGGGGTCCTGGGATCGAGCCCCGCATCGGGCTCCCTGCTCCGCGGGAATCCTGCTTCTCCCTCTCCCACTCCCCCTGCTTGTGTTTCTTCTCTCGCTGTGTCTCTGTCAAATAAATAAAATCTTAAAAAAAAAAAAAGAAAGAAATAGATTATTGACCAATGTATCATAAGGTTGAGTGATGCTTGCCTTAGGTGCCTAGAGGTCAAGTTCATGTTGATGGATTTTATGGACTTAAATCTTTGTGGTATTATCTTAAATTCTATTCTGGTCCCTGGCATTGGCTTCTGATCTCTTGGTAACTAAAGTAGAAGCAGAAGCTGAACTTACTCTCCAAGGGGTACCAAAGCTGCCTTTGTTCTTTGGAATCTGCTTTGCTTCTGGCAGTTTGGTTCCTTCACCAGAGCACTGCTGCATGTCCTAGAAGGGTTGGTGTCACCATGGTGGAATTTCAGCTGATCTGAAGGGTTCATGTTTGTCACTTAAAATTTTAGTATCTATTTTTGAAATAAAGAAACCTCTCTTCTCTTGATGGAAATGATGTGAGCACACCAACGTCTAAGCTCTGACTAGTAATAAAACTGCAAGATGTGGAAAAGATGCAAAAGCCTATGGAAAATCCGAGCCCTCTTAAAAGAAGGGAGTAGGTAGCCCTTCATCTAACCTAACCCACAGCATTTTCCTCTCTAGCCACACGGGGGCATCTTTGGCCCTTTGATCAAGCACCTTCACTTCACTGCAGGAATGGATAAAATGTGTCCTTGGTATTTTCTTGAAATATGCATTTGCTACCCAGATAATATTTTTTATGCAAACAAGTAAATTTTCACATAAATAAAATTTGAAAAGTAGAAGTAGAAAGAGGGAAAAACCCACCACCCCATGGTCTTTTTATCTGGGCATAGTATGTTAACCTTTTTATGTTTCTTTATGGTCTCAGTTGACAATATTTTCTTTTATTTCCATGTATCCTGCTACTCTAGAAGATACCCAGGTTGGGTCAGTCTTTTGGATTAACTTTTATCTAGTTAAAATGGAGGTACTGGAGGGGGCTATACAGGAGTTTTCCAGAAGTCTTGGGTTCCAGGAAGAGTTAATACAGAGAGTTCTAAGAAACTGTTTTCATTGTTCTTTTGTCTTTAAATTCTTCCTTTGGTTTATCTGGTTGACTGGCATATATGATGTTTACTTCAGAAGTTGGCACAGTTGGCTCTGTGTTGTGTACATTATATTGGTGAGCTAGGCCTTGTTTCCCACAAGGGATGTTTCTCTGTAGAACATAGATCTTACTAACTCTGGGGTCTGTGTGGGTAAAGGAAAAGTTCCATCTACCCTTATTGTTATGGCACAGAATGAGAGGTGATGGGTGGCCCCCCCAACAGATCTGTCTGCACATGAGGAGGGAAAACTAAGGAGCCTCTTGGAGAAGGAAAGTCTCAAAGGTGCAGCAGGTTTGCAGCCATCCAGGAGGTGCCCCTAGGGAAGGGACGTGACATACCTTGTTTAAAGAAGTTGGTGCCAGGAGATTGGGTTTGCCGAGTGGGCACTAGCCCCCGTGAAATGCAGAAGACATTTACTCCTGAGGCTGAATTGGCTTTGGCCTCCTGGAGCAGAGCGTGGATTGTCTGGAACCTTTCTGAATGCTCCCCAGTACCAAGTCTTGGCGCAGTGCCAGGACAGTATTCGAAAGGCCTGTGTGGGGCTCAGCCCACTAGCAGCAGGGCCTCACGCACATACCCAACAGCTCCCACTCTGCTCCGTGGAGACCTTCAGATCCTCTGCTGTGACTCACCCAATGACTAAAACAGCAGTTTATTTTTTTAATTACTGGTTGGAACAGCTAATGCTCCCTTTTAGAACAGCTAATGCTGCCTTCTGGAGGCTGTGCTCTTACTGCAGGGGGCTGTGTTGGGACTGAGTGAGGGCCCTGCACCTCTGAATGCCCTTTGAGGTGTGGCCTATCTGCCTGTCAGTCCAAACAAAAACATCAGGGACTCTAGGCTCTCCCTTGGGAAGTGGAGGGTCACGGGTGCTTGCTGTGAGCCAAGAAACTGTGATAAGAAGGAGTGGACCAGAAACTGCTGCTGGACTTGGCAGAATTGGCTTGTATATGATGTTCCCAAGAGGGCAAAGGATATTTAATCCCAGATGCTTCTCCAGCACTCTAGGAGAATGAAGAGCAGGAAAGAGACTTTGCATCTTCAGACCTGCCTTTGTGTTCCAGTTCCACTCGCAGGGTAAGTCAGTTTCACTAAGCCTTAGCTTCCTCGTACAAAAGATGAGGGATTCTTGCTTCGCAGAGTTGTAGCAGCAGTGAAGTGAGAAGTACTAAGACACCTGGAGAGTGCATAAGCAGAGCGGTCTTCTCAACTTGCTCATCTCTTTGTATTCTTCTTTGAGTTTTCCATTTCTGGTCAGAACATCTACCCATAGACTCATGTCCGAAGGCCAAGACCTCAAGTGTGGAACTGCAGGTGTAGAGTACCACTTCTTGACCAAGAACAAACCCCACGCTTCCATGTACTGGAGTGACAAATGGGGAACCAAATTGATTGGCCATCTTCTACATAAATTGTCTCGTTTAGTAACTCAGCACAGTGGTGGGGTGTCCCTCTGTGATAGCTTTAAAAAAAATGGAAGCTCGGAGAGCTTAAGTGACTTGCCCTAAGGTTATCCACAGAGCTAAGTCATGGAGATGGGGTTTGAACTTGGGTCCAGAAATCTGAGACTGGGGTCTTGTACCAAATCTCAAGATTTTGTAACAAATGCTACACTTAAATGGAAATGGGCTTTTAGGCTCATTTGACCTACCTCTGGGGAAGGAGACTTCTATTACATGGCACAAGGAAGAGAGAAAAAGCATCTCTCAATCAGCTTCACTTCATTTAGCACTTTAAGGTAGTATTATTTTCAAGCCTGGGATCAATGAGCAAGATTTGATAAATGAAATTGCTTATAATTAGTTCTTAATTTATGCTACCAAATCTTCATAGAATTTTGTATTTGGCAGCAGTGCAGATAATTAAGTAGTTAGTGGAACCACATAATAAAATGTCTAGTGCAAGCACATGTTGGATCAGAATCAATGTAAAATAACTGATAATTAGGTAATGACTCTTTGATAATACATAATTGTATAATAATGGAAGAAGGGTTTTACTTTTTTAATATTTTAATAGGCAGCTCCAAATATTTCACTTAACAGAATTGATGTGCTTTTTGATCTTGCTGGAGAAAGTCGCAGTTGTCAAAAAAACAGCAAGTCATCTTCCCCAGGTAGGGTGAATGAACTCATGTAAGTCTAGAGGAAAGAAAAGGCTGCCTGCCATCTGGTGGACCCATTCAGGGAGCGTGGCCCAAGTCTAGAAACTAGAGCCAGGAAATTCCTAGCTAGGGGACTTGGCTGGCTTCAGCAGCCAATTAGCCCCCAGGGAAATGGCAGCTTAGGCTACTGCTGTCCAAAAAGAGAAGGCTCTGCGGAGAGCACTGTGGAGCCAGACCCCTCCCGGGACAGCGGAGGAGGCATGGGCCTGCTCCCATAGATTCTGTGATTCAAGAGATTGGATGTCTCTTGCTGGGAAAGGGGGGTTCCCAGTCTGGGGTAGGATCCTTAATTCAGGTGTGTTTGTCCCAGGATTCCTGCCTTCAGGGGCACACGTGGGGCTTTTGAATCAAACTCTAGCCTGTATTTCTCTGAACTCTAGATGAGCACTAATAAGGACTTGATTCATTCACAAAGGGAAGTATTTCCTCATCCTCTACAGTAGGGGCCAGGCAAGAAGAGATAGAGCTCATATTCTGACTAAAAGGGATTCCCATTGGTTGTTGCCATGCAAAAATAGTGTTTCTTGGATCTTCTAATT
Source organism: Mirounga leonina (assembly GCF_011800145.1). NCBI lineage: Eukaryota > Metazoa > Chordata > Mammalia > Carnivora > Phocidae > Mirounga > Mirounga leonina. The sequence continues at coordinate 1,291,610 of NW_023270503.1, forward strand.
TTTTTTGCAAGAAGCCAGAAATCCAGATTTATGAGAAATTTACTTAATTGTAAATCCTGACAGCTAATTCAGTATTCTGTAAAAACCTGGTAGACCATCAGTTTTGTGACCTCTTCCACCACCAGGTGGTAGAACTGTTTAAATATTTGCTGCCTCCACTTCCCTAACTCTTACTAACCTCACCTACTCAAGTTGGCTTGCTGCGTGCCTGCCTGCCTGTCTGCCTTTTTTATAAAAGAGTCCTTCTCACCTCTTAGGAGAGAATCCCGAAGATTCCATCCCAGGGTCCTTGTTTGCTCTTTGCTCCTAGCACTTCTGGCTGATTGCATCCACTCCCATGACTTGTTCACCCGTGGATTCATCATTCCCAAATCTAGACCTTTCCTGAACTTTTAACATCCACATACCTAACCACCTACTGGACATCTCCCCCAGGACCACGGCAGTGTCAAACTCAACTTACTGTTTAAACCTGCTTCTCTCCCAGGATGCCTGGGTGGCTCAGACTGTTAAGCATCTGCCTTCGGCTCAGGTCATGATCCCAGGGTCTTGGGATCGAGTCCCGCATTGGGCCCCTTGCTCAGCAGGGAGCCTGCTTCTCCCTCTGCCTGCCGCTCCCCATGCTTGTGCGCGCTCTCTAATAAATAAACTCTTTAAAAAAAAAAAAAACTGGCTTCCCTCCCATATTCTTGATCACCATCCATCCAGCTGCCCAGATTAGGAATCTCTGTTCCTCTCTCTCCTTTACCACCAGGAACTAAAATCTTTCACGTTGGAAATATCTCCCAAATTCAGCCCAGCCTCTCCACCCAGACTGCCACTACCTTAGTGCTCTCATCTCTCATTTGGACTGGAAGGGTCGCCTGAACCATTTCTGGGGAACTTCAGAGCTGAGTAGCAGAAAGAGATTTAGATAGATGTGGTGGCGGGGAGGGAGATGAAGAAAACCCACGTTGGGGGGCGAAACAGGAGCACTTTCAGAAGAAGGACTGGGGTGGGAAGTAGATCCATAAGAACATGTCACATTGAGATCAAGAGATACGAGGCCCTTCCTGAGAGAACACAGGAGAACTTTTTCCCCCTTTAACTTGTTTCATAGTTACAAAGGTAATGCATTCTCATTATAAGAATTTAGAAAATAATGGATAAAAATTTATAATTCCACTATTCAAATGGAGTTATTTTATATTTTGTTAGTATTTTTATATGTATATATATTTTTAAATAGCAAATGTGGGATCATATTGTGTATGACTTTTTATAATCTTTTTCATGTAGCAATATATTGTGATAACTTTCTGATTATAAAACTAATCTCTGTGTCAGAAAACTTGTAAAAATAAAAATTACCAGTAATCACACTGCCCAGAGACAACCACCACTAATATTTTGGTTTGCTAACAACCTGTTTTCTTTACATGCCATATTGTGAGTGTTACTTCACTACCTTGCTGGAAATTTTAGTTTCTGATTTTCACTATTGTAAATAATGCTTTAGTGAATATCTTTGTATAAAAAATTTTATGTGTGTGGGGGGCGCCTGACTGACTCTGTCAGTAGAGCATGGGACTCTTGTTCTCCCTGTCATGAGTTCAAGCCCCACATTAGGGATAGAGTTTCTTGAAAATCTTACTATGTTTTCTTATTGCTTTAGGATAAACTTACATAAGAATTACTGAAGCTGGGCACCTGGGTGGCTCAGTTGGTTGGGCGACTGCCTTCGGCTCAGGTCATGATCCTGGAGTCCCGGGATCGAGTCCCACATCGGGCTCCCTGCTCAGCAGGGAGTCTGCTTTGCCCTCTGACCCTCCCCCCTCTCATGTGCTCTCTCATACTCTCTCTCTCAAATAAATAAATAAAATCTTAAAAAAAAAAAAAAAAGAATTACTGAAGCAGGGGCGCCTGGGTGGCTCAGTTGGTTAAGCGGCTGCCTTCAGCTCAGGTCATGGTCCCAGGGTTCTGGGATCGAGCCCCGCGTTGGGCTCCCTGCTCGGCGCGAAGCCTGCTTCTCTCTTTCCCACTCCCCCTGCTTGTGTTCCCTCTTGCTGTCTCTCTCTCTCTGTCAAATAAATAAATAAAATCTTTAAAAAAAAAAAAAATTACTGAAGCAGAGGAACCTTTTTAAAGGTTCTTTGTGTATATTGCCAATTTGGTTACTAAAAAGGTTGTGCTAGTTTACATTTCCATTAATGCCAGTTTTTACCACTGCTTTGATAGCACTACAAGGCTAATTTTTAGTGTCTTTTTTTTAAAGCTATTTATTTATTTATTTATTTATTTATTTATTTATTTATTTATTTATTTTAGAGAGCATAAACAAGCTGGGGGAGGGGGAGAGGGAGAGAGAATCTCAAGCAAACTGCGCTGAGCCTGAGCGTGAGGCAGAGCTTGATCTCACAACCCTGAGATTATGGCCTGATCCAAAATCAAGAGTCACATGCTCAACTCACTGAGCCACCCAGGCACCCCAAGGCTAATCTTTTTTAAAAACCCTCTATTAGGATGCCTGGCATGCTGGTAGAACATGCGACCCTTGATCTCAGGGTTGTAGGTTTGAGCCCTACGATGGGTGTAGAGATTACTTAGAAATAAAATCTTAAGGGCGCCTGGGTGGCTCAAGTCGGTTAAGCATCTGCCTTTGGCTCAAGTCATGATCCCAGGGTCCTGGGATTGAGCCCCACATCGGGTTCCCTGCTTAAGGGGGGAGTCTGCTTCTCCCTCTCCTGCTCTCACTATTTGTGCTCGCTTGCTCTCTCTGTCAAATTTTTAAAAATCTTAAAAAAAAAACCCTAAAATCTTTTAAAAAGTCCTTTATCAATTGATAGACAAGAATTTCCAGTGTTTTAATTTTATTATGGTATTGGCAAGGTCATTTTCATATGTTTATACATACTTATGTTATATATGTTATTTCATATATTTTATAAAATTTAAATTATGTCCATTTTTCTATACAAGTGTTCTTTTTGTTATTGAACTGCAAAAGCACATTTGCCAATATTTCCCTCCATTTTGTCATTTACCTTTCCCCTTTATTTATGGTGATTTTGTTTTTACAGTTAGGAGCTTGTAGAGGTTTTTTTGTTTTTTGTGGGTTTTTTTTTTAAGATTTTAAGTATTTGACGCAGAGAGAGAGCACAAGCAGGGGGGGCGACAGGCAGAGGGAGAGGGAGAAGCATGCTTCCCGCTGAGCAGGGAGCCCGATGCAGGGCTTGATTCCAGGACCCTGGGATCATGACCTGAGCCAAAGGCAGACGCCTAACCGACTGAGCCACCCAGGAGCTTGTAGAGGGTTTATGTAATCAAGTCTGTCATGCCTTTGCCTTTATATTTTCATTTTTTATATATTTTTTACTTTTTTTTTTTTTTGAGAGAAAGAGTGCACAAGGGAGGGGTGGTGGGCAGAGGAAGAGGGAGAAAGGGAGAATCCCAAGCCGACTGCCCTCCCGACTGGGGACTTGATCTCAAGACCCTGAGATCATGACCTGAGCCGAAATCAAGAGTTGGACGCTTAACCGACCAAGCCACCCAGGCACCCCATCTGCCTTTATATTTTCTTTGTTTGCCTTCATGGGTAGAAATCTTCACTGCTCCTGGAGCAGAAAAAATGTTTCCTTGTATTTTCTTATGGCTCCTTTTGGCATTATTTTTTATATGTAACATTTGAATTGATGTTGGTATATGATGTGACATTTAAGAACCTAACTGTGTTTAACGAATGCTTCTAGTCATCACAGAGTAACTCTCTGAGCAGTGACTGGGACGTTCTAGCACTGCTATCTGAGGTGTCTGGGATGGGAAAGGTACTCCTGTGGGCAGGGGGGTGGGGTCATGTACTCTATCAGCCCCCAGCCTGGAAGTGGGAGGAGAGGCATGGGCTGGTATGTGCCTCCTGGAGTGTCCTTGATTGTCCCCAGCACTGTCCAGTAGAGACTTTCCCAGTGGGCCCTGGGGCTTTAGAAAGAAGTCCAGTTGTGGGTGTGGAGCTGAGCCCTGGATCTAGGCAGTCCAGTCATTGACAGCCACTGCTCAGGGCCTTACTGTTCTGAGAGGGCTGTTATGAGCACGGGTAGCTGATCTCTTGGGTTTTAAAGACTTGACTGTGCAGCCTGCCTTTTAGGTGTGAGCTTGGATTGCTGGGACCGTCGACCTCAGTCCTTTCCATGGGGCGTTACAGTCCAGCTCCTCTGCCCTTGGGGGGCCTCCCCTGTCATGGACACCCCCCACCCCCACTTGACCCAGTTGGCTCTTGACTCACAAGACTACACCTTGCTCTGCTCATAACCTTGCCCCATCTCACTGCCAATGACCTGAATTCATTTTCTCTCATAAAGCCACCTCTTTTTTAAGAGGAATAGCTGAAGTTCTTGTCTTTTCCCTCGTGCCTTTCTGCTTTGATCAGTTTCTTCCTACCAAGTCCCCTATAGCCCCCATCTTTAGCTGCAGTGTTTAACTAGCCTCTTTGGTTTCTCAGAAAAGCTCAAAGTGCGTGGCTCCTCCCTTTTTGCTTCCGAACTGCATTTCTTTCCTTATTACTCAGTGTCCACACCCAGGGCGGTTGCCTGGATAAAAATCTGCCCCTTTCCCCAGTCACCTTTTCAGGCCAGACATAGGCAGCAGTGAGGAATGGCTATCTACCCAGGCCCAGTTAGAAGCTCTTAATTCCTCAGTGGCCTGAGTCTCTGAGATAGTCTTAGCCTCTGGATCCTAAGTCTGGTTCTCTTTCCTTCCCTTCTCGTTCATCTGCTAAGTTTGTTTATTGGGCACCACTAAGCAAAGTTAATGATATTCCTGTCTTTAGCCAGAAGGGAGAAGTTCTCTCCTGTCATCACCCATTTCTGTGAGGTTTTCAAGGACTCTGGACCCACTTCCCAGGTTTGGGTATCCAACGCAGTCAAGGGAGAACCAGGCTGCTCTCATCCCAGCTGACACTAAGCAGCTTTGTGACGTTGGATAAGACAGCTTCTCTTGGGAGGTTAGACTAGATAATTTCAGCTCTTCCGGCTGTGAGATCATATGAGGCAAGGAAGAGGGGAAAGTACGTGACTTGACTGTACCTGTTCTGAGGGTTCAGGAGAAGTCCATTCCTCAGTGGGAGTGGAGGAAAGTAGGTGAGGACTTTGGTGGAAACTGCCGGCTCTGAGGAGCCCACCTCACTGATGACTGGATGAATACCATATGGGATACACCTCTATCAAAGCGATTCAAAATCCTGCTCATCATTCAGACTGGGCTTGTCAGGAATCAGGTTCGGTCCACTTAATTTCTTCTCCTTCTTAGAAAAGTATGATGATCTGGGAACCTAACCTAAATGAGTACGTCAGCATGCTTATGGGTCTTTTGTGGTCATAGGATCTCTTATGCTATGTCCAGCACGGTGGTGGTAGAGAGCAAAGCTAAGCTTTTCCAGGTATTACTGTGGAGTTGAGTTCTGCTTTGTGACCTTTTACCCCACCCTGGCTTACCAAAGGTCACCTGGCCTTGGCTACAAGGCCACCTAGCCCAGTGCCTGGCACATGTTTGGCGCACAATAAATATTTGTTAAATGAATGTTGTGCTGTGACCCTGGGTGTACTACTAGTCTTCTGTCCCTTCTCTTCGTCCTGGCTGGCTTTCTTTCTCCCTTTGGTCTTGTCTTAATTATGATATGTGGAAAGCTCCTTAAAACAAAACAAAAAAACCACTTGGAGAATTTTGAGAAGTTGGTCCTGAACAGTTAGGACATCTTCTGGGATCTAATATAAAATACCTGTACTTTGGCTTTCTGTCCTTTCTGCCGTCTCATTATGTATGCATCTTAGGGGTCAGGAAACTGATTTTCATAGCTCTTGGAGTTGCATATGTATGTAAAGCTTTGTTTGAGGGAGTGGGGTGGGGTGGAGGATGGAAGACCGTCTCATTAAGGGAATGTCTCTGGTTCGGCATATTAAAAAATTGAGGGATTTGAACTGGGCATTAGGATGCACTGACGAGGAAGACTGAAAATAGAAATCCTTTCATGAGAAAGTACACATGATGGGTGGCCCAGGTGTCCTGCTCTAAAGGTACTAAGCACCTAGAAGCCATAAAACAACTTTAGGAACAACTTTTTGGAGATGGCTGGGCTTTGGATCATTCCCACGAAGTGCTCACCTTTCTGCTGAAACATCAGACTTCTTTTCACTTTCCTTTGAAGGAATACAGTTGCCAGTTTCTACCCCAGTTCCATCCCTTTGGAACAGGAAGCTGGGGCTAAAATGTTAAACGGCTCTCCTATTAATTCCCCTCTCCTTTTATACTCCCCTTATAGGTATCTCCCACCCCAATTGTGTCCGTTCCCCAACTGGGGAAACCCTGGCTGATAAGAAATTCTGTTTAGCTATTTTCAGGCTCCCGTAGGCAACAACAGGCTTAGAAAAAAAAAGCCTCCTTTCTAAACCCTTCTTTTGCCTAACATCCCCTGGCTGCTGTCCCCACATGACCCGAATAAACATGATCATGTGAAGCCAGTAAGGCTGTTTGTTTTAAATAGCAAGCATCTCCACTAAGCTCTAGAGCAGATGGGGTATTGGGGGCAAGGGAGAGACTGGCATTTGACTCTGTTCACCCCACTTGCTTACCCACCCCTGACAGAAAAGTTGTCTTCAGAATGTTCCTTTTCAGAGGAGTGCCTTCTTAATGGAATAGAGCTGGTACCTGACAAAGAAGAGTCAAAAATTGGGCTTTGACCTCTACAAGAGACTTCAGGACTATATGAGTCCTATGACCACTTGAGGAAGGCAGAAGGTACAGCTGGATGGAGCTCTCTGAGCATCTTGGGCCACTGGACAGAATAGTACAGTGCTGACCCCAAACAAAATGAAAACTTGGTCAACAACATTATTTCAGGTCACTATTATGTATATTACATACAATGTTTAGCACCCCACCCCAACACACACACCTGTGTATTGCCTTTAAACTTCTCATTTTCATTGGTTGTGCCGTGGGCCAGGCCCAATCACACTAGTAGCAGGTGGCAGACATCTAAAAGGAAGCAATGTCAGGACCAGCACAGATCTCGCCCTCCCAGGAAAAGGGCATTCATTCCAGGGCACCTGGGTACGTTATTCCCACCCCCTCCCCCACCTTCCTTTCAAGCTCCATTGTAAGCAAAGCTAGTGGCACCTGGACGTGTGTAATGGCCTCTGCTCAGCTACAGACTCTGGGGCATTAAATGTGTAAAGATCAGATCCCTCTGTAGACTGCTGCTGGCAAACTACCCCCTTCCTTCTGTTCACTAGGTTCTTGATTTCCAAGATCTGTGCAGATTTTCTTTCCTTAGTATATGCATTATGCCCTCAAAGGAAGGGAGCAAAGCCAGCAGGCATGCATTTGTACCAGCTTTCTGTGCCTCTAAGCTAGACTCCAAAATAGGAACATACCCCTCTAAGGGCACAGTGGGGATGGGATGAGATAGATTGGCAGGGTGGTCTGCCACTCAGCTGTCCTCATAAAGTTTTGCTTTGTAGCTTTGTGTGATGGTGAAGCCCAGGCTGCAGGACCCTGAACCCAGCTGGCATTGTCCAACTCTGAACTGGTAGCAAAAAAAGGAATCCGAGGCTAGGCCCTGGGGGCCATAGGACTGCTGGCATTGGGCCAGCAGAGCTGTACTGTACATGCTCCAGGGTGCTACCAAAGTGCCTTCAGCTGGCCTTTGTGTCACCACCAACTGTACCAGTGGGGCTTGTGCGGCCTGCACCAAAGAAGCGGAACAGCAGGGTTTCAGATGAAGATTTTGGAGACCCTGAATGCAATAAGTGGGCAGACCACTTCCCAGGCAGGCAGTTTGATACTCCCCCATGATTTTTTTCGAATTGGGTGCCCTGCCCCAGAACTGCCTTCAAAAGAGTCGTCCACGGGGTCAAGGATAAATACTCCTCCCTCCAGAGCATACAGCAACTGGAATACTGAGTGACTTTAGACAAGTCCTTTCCGGTCTCTGGGCCTCAGTTTCCTTATCTGCAAAATGAGAGGATTTGGGTACCCTGACAAAGGTCTAACTTTCTGATTGTACCCGCAGGCGCCCCCAAATACTAGCGCAAGAGCGGCGGCAGCGAGCGCCAGCCGGGGATCCCGCCCTCTTGGCGAGCGCCGTCGAGACCAGGCTGAGCGTCCCGACCCCGCGCCCCGCCCGCGGCCTCAGTCGCCCAGCGGCTGGCAGGGCCAGGCTTCCGCCCTCCACGTTGTTGTTCCCGATTTGGGCCCCGCCCCCTTGGTCTGGGCTGCGGACGCCTTGCCTCAACTGCCCCCGCCCCGGCCCCAGAGCAAAGGGTGGACTGTGGGCCATCCACATTAGACACGCGTGGACAAAGACAAGAATTTGGGGGAAGAAAAGAGAGAGACTTGGTTTTGAAGGGAGAGTGGTGAAGAGTAATGGGTAGGCCAGGGCACAACTGCAGAATTTCCCTTTCGGCGTCCCACCCTCCGTTCTTACAGTGGACCCATCCGCACCCACGAATGTGACCGTGTTAGACACTGGCCCTTTAAACAGAAGGCTGGCGGCGCGGGGTGTCCATGTGGAGCTGCTCCATGCCGTGTTGTCCTGCCCGCCCATTGGCCCACGGCCCGGTGACGTAGCCTAATAGGATGCGAACGCACTGCGGGGGGAGGAACGGAGGCAAAACGCGGAACCGGATCATCACTCCGCTCTCTCCGCTAGTCTCTGGCAGCCTCCTGCCGTCAGCTCCGCCCACGGGCGGATCCCGGGGGAATTGCGACAGCCGGGTGGTTGCAGGAATTAGGTCACGTGTGGGTAGGGAGCGGAGACCCAGGGGTCAGGCCAGTCTCTACCATCGTAAGGTTTCCCTGACCTGGAATATCCTTACTTGAGCTAACTTAAGTCTTAAATTTTCCACCCTTCTTTTCCTCCAGCAGGACACACTTCGTTGTGAATGACCGCAACACGCAGCCCTGGCTCAACTTGTGGCTTGCCTTCGGGGCGGGGCGAGGCGAGAAAGCGGAAATGCAGGGCGCGAGCGAAGCTGGATATTCTCCCACCCCCACCCAGGCCACGTGTGCGCGCGCCGTCTATAGTGGGCGGGGCCAGCCCGCTCGGGACCCCGCCCCTCCCTTCGTGAGACGCCGCGGCCCTGCGGGCGGGGGCTCCGGTCCGGGCTTTGGCTGCGGCCCCGGTGTAGTAGCGGGGGCGGCGGCCGGGGGCAGCGCGGCTCCTTCCCTTGTTGTGTGTGTCGGTGCCTCCTCGCCATCTTGTTGCAAAGCCTTTTCTTGTCGGCGGGACTCCCGGGGGCCGCAGGGCGGGAGGCATCAGAGGGGGAAAAAGAGAGGGAGGGGAAGGAGGGAGGCAGTGCCGCCTTTTGTTTTTTTGCATCAAAATTTTTTTAATTTGCAAATTATATTTTGCAAATATTTTGGGAAACAATTTTTTCTCTCCGTGCTCTCCCGTTCTTCCCTGCGGAGTGCGCTGCGCCGCCCAGCCCTGTCGCCCCCCGGAGGTGATCCCTCCCTCCTGCCTGCCCGCCAGCCTGACCTGTGCCCGGCTCGCGGGCCGCAGTCTCGGCCCCGGCGCGCCCCCGGCCGCTCTCGGCGCGATGAGTATAGAGACGCTACTGGAGGCGGCCCGCTTCCTGGAATGGCAAGCGCAGCAACAACAGAGAGCACGTGGTGAGCGGCCGGGCTGGGCCCCTGGGGCACCGGGGAAGGGGAGACGAGCGACCCTGGTCTCTGAACCCACGCGAAACCGCGGGCAGGACCCCTTCCCGGGCGGCCTGCGAAGCCGAGCAGCGCAAGGTTCCGCACAGGAGCCGCCGCCCGGGGAGGAATGTTGGGGGCAGTAAAATTAATTAATGAATTCATTACCGTGCAGTGAGGGACCCGGCTCCTGTGGGCGCCACCTCAGCTGCCTGCCACCCCGTGTGCACCTTTCGTGGGGGCTCCTTTCGCGTGGGTCAGCGGCGCCCTCGGTAGCGCCGAGGTTGTGTGAGCCGGTGGGGGGTGGGGTGTGGAATGGTGTTGCGTGGGGGTGGCAGACCCGCGTGTGCGTGCGTGTGTGCACGGGGGAATGTGTGATGTGAGCCTCGAGGAGAGCGGATGAACGGACGTGTACACGGGCGAGTGTATAGTGCACACGAGTGGGCGTGTGTGTAACGGAGTGGGGGGTGGGAATTACTCTACGCCGAGCAGCTCCCCGGCTTCCCTGGCCCTGTGGGGAGGGTGCGGGGGGCGCTCCCGGCCGATCTACGCGCCGCTTGGGGCGGAGGCGGCCTTTGCAGAATGAAATGACATCGCGTGTCTTATGATCCTGGCCAGCCCCGCCTGACCCCGCCTCCCAGAGCTGGGCTGGGTCGCGCTTCAGGGGTTTGGGTGAGAGCTGGGCTGATTGGGTGTCTGCGAAACGGCCCGCAGGTCGCTGGGGGCAGTCCCCGGGCCCCCCTTGCTGCGCCCCACTTTAGTCGGTGTGGAATGTGGCGTGTCTGCGCGTTCCAAACCCGCTCTCGGCTGGAATGTTGCGTGTGCCTGCGTTCCAAGCCCGTTGGTTACACCGGGTGGTGACGTGGACGGGCCCCGCCTCCGACCACGTGCACGGGGGACACTCCCGCTGGGGACGGAGCGGCCCGGCCCCTCCCAGCTGCCTCGCGCTCGGCCGGGGGCGGGGCCTGGGCGGGGCTGGCGAGTGGCCTTGCTCCGGGTTGGGCCCTGGCTCCGGCCGCTGGGCACCTCCCAGGGAGAGCCTGTGCGCTGGAAGGAGGAGCCGCCGAGCTCACCTGTCCATTCTCGCCCCAACCTCCTGTTTTTGATCCTGGGGCAAGGGAAACCCTCAGAATCGCAGGGCGACAGGACATTTAGAGCTCACATATTCCCACTGACGTTTTGGGGAACGTTCTCACCAGGACCTCCTGGCAATACCCCTAGCTACATTGTGGAATGAGCCAGGCTGAGAAGGGGCAAACTTTGGCGTTCCCTCGGCAGGAAACGAGGATTTCAGATGCTTCCCATCTCACCCGTTCTGTCGGTGGTCCCCAGCTTCAGGGTGCTGCAGGACTAGGGGTTGGAGGGAAAGACCTCCGTTTTCCGGACTATTGAGAGGGCCTCGGCCCTGGATCGGTGTGTGTGCTGTATCCGGGGACTCATGTCCCCTCCAACCTCCCCTCCCCTCCTTCTGCCGGGTTCGTTGTGGTGGAGAGAGTGCTTCGCCCTCCTTTCCTTTCTCTCTGCCTATTGTTGCTTCAATGATGAGTCATGCAGGAGGTAGTAGTGTGTGTTTTGTGCGCGCGCGCCCTGCAGCTTTTGCCGCGGCGGCGGAGGGGGGTGGGGTGGGGGGAGCGGCAGCGGGCCAGGGGCGGGGGGAGCGGCGGGTCCGCCCGGCCTAGTCACTGGTCGACCGGCCTCTCAAGGTCAGGAGTCACTCGAGATCTGTGAGATGAGATGCTTGGGTTTTACGGAATTGATGGGCCGGGACATCAGCTAGCGTGCCCCTCCCCTTTATCTTCTGGGTCCCGAGCAGGGTCAGGCCCTGGACAGTGATGGTGGTGACCGAGAATGTCCTGTTTGCGGGCGCAGCGAGGGGGCGAGGGGAGGAGGGTGCGTGCACAAGAATTGGAGAGACTTGAGTCACCTGCCACTAGCAGAGTGCAATTCAGGAGTACCTATTGTGTCCTTGCTGTGTATCAGGCACTGTGCTAGAGGTGAACAGGGTTGACCCTGCTTTTTCCCCAAGGGAACAACCCCTTCACCTTCACTTTACCCTCAGACTGACTGGTCTTATGGGGAAGGGGAGAAGACCCCCCTCCCCACTATCATCTCCCCCACCCTTTCCAAAATACTAAGTCCAGAGCTGACAGTAAGGACAGGGATGATGTGTGCAACACTGTGAAGGAGCCTGGGAATGGTTCTCTCCTAAGAAGTTGCAGAGCCCTGCCCCTCCCCCAGGTGGTGAGAACTGGGGGCAGGGAGCTGAGCAGAGGCCCAGTTTGACCAGTCACAGTTCCTTCTTGGTGGGGCAAGGAGGATGGATGGTGCAAAGCCAGATCTACTCTAAAAGCTCACGTGCAGTTGGCTAGACTTAGCTGCAGCATGTCAATCTCAAATTCATTTTTTCCCCCTCCTTGAGGTTCTGTCTTCTGACTTGGGGTGGGGACAGTGGGAGAGAAGGGGTCATGTGTGGACCTGGTGACCAGAACTGCTTTCCTGGGTATGTACCTGATGAACAGCTCTGGACAGGGATTCTCTTATCCATGTCCCCTTTCAGTTTCATGGGTGGGTTTCCTGACTTAGACCAGCCAGATTGCTCCCATGATGCACCTGAGGATGTGTGTGCACATGTATGTGTGAGAGGGAAAAAGTGGTCAGCAGGAGGGCCTGGTCATTTCCAGCATTCATGGAGGTGGCTCAAATGGGACCCTCTTCTACCTGACCTAGTCACATCCTGGGGCCTGCCTTATGCACCAAGTTTCCTGTTAGCCTGAAGAAGGGGAGAACTCCCCCTGAACATGGGGCTACCTAGTGTAGACTCCTCAGGCCCCAGCCCTGTGCCTGCTGTGGCCTCTGAATCACCCCAGACGTGTCATGCTAACTTATCTGAGGCCAGAGTCGTGGGCATGTTTGCGAGTGGGAGAGGGAGTGCACGCCTGGCTGCCGCAGAGCATTATTTTACAGAGCCCGAGTCTGTTCTGTTACCGAGGGAGTCCCCTGAGTGACTGCCAGCTTGCTCCCCCCACTTTGTTTCCCCCTCCGCAGGGCATAGGAAGAGGGTCACTGCTGGGTGGGGAGGAGGCAGGAAGCTTTGGTGGGCTGCATCTGGCCTGGGACACCCCCTCTTCCCCACCAGTCAAGATTTTTCATGCTGATTCAGGTGTGATAGAGCCTGGCCGTTGCCCTGGGTCCTGCCCAGCGCCTGTGAGGCGTAGCTGCCTGACTCTGGAACGGAGAGGGTAGGTGAGAAGGTTGCCATCTCCTGGATGAGCGGTGGGTTCCTTTCAAATATGGGGCATATGAGGTTTACTTTCAGTCTGGGTTCCCAGGGCACCTGTCCTCGGGGCTTGGGGCCCTCTCTGTCCCACTGCTAATGGGAGAGTGGAACCCTGGTCCCAAAGCCAATGAAAGTTTGGGTCTCGGCCCAAAGGAATGAAGGTGGGCTGTGTTGGGCCCTGGAGCTGACGGGGGAGGGGATGGGAAGGAGGGAGGGGGGAGCAGTGCGGGAGATGGACTGGGTAGCTGGTCGGTGGCCTTCCGCAGACCGCTCTGCCCGCGGGGTCTCTGGGCAGCTGGAGGGCAGAGAGCTGGTTTTCTCCGGGGCTGTAACAGAAGCCAGTGCCAGCCGGAAAGGCCTGGGAGAGCGCTGCCCTCATTGGAGCAGGCCCGGCAGCTCCCCTTCCTGAAGGGCAGGGGCCACGGAAGAGGCCTGTGCTGCTGGGAAACCACGGAGCGCTTCCCTCTCACGACACCGCTCTACTTCCTCCTTCGCCCCTGCGGGAGGGAGGGGCTTCGAGCCGGCCCGGCTCACACTCACTTTGTCGGTAGGCCCAAGGGCCCCAGTGGGGGGTTGATGCCCTCCTCCGTAGGGGCGTGCCTGCCGGCCCAGCTGTCAGCTCAGTTAGTCAGCAGTGTGGCCAATCCCGGACCGCAGGAGCGCTGGTGGACCAGCCCGCTCCCTGGCCTGGGGGCTACAGCTGCTCCCCAGGGCCCCTGCCCAGCCCTGTGGCCGGGGAACCGGAATGGTGGGGCCTGGAGAGCACCGGGCAGGGTGGAGACGGAGAGGGACTTCTGGCTCAGGAAGGGCCCTCCCCTTCCCCTGGTCCCGGCCAGCTCCAGAGCAGGCCTCACCTTGCAGCAGGGCTTGCAGCCCAGATGCTGCATGGACAGGTGCAGGGCTGCCTTCTTTTCCTTCCTGCCTGCCTCTTACCTCTCTGGCTGTGCTGCTGGTGGGGGGATGGCGGGGGAGGGATTTGGGAGCAGTGAGTTTTAGCACCACAAAGGGCAGAGGAGGACCGAATGTGTTTTGTGTGGTCCCTGAGGAAACCAGACACTGCGCCCTGGCCTGGGACTCCTGGGCCTGATGTCCTCATGTGCGAACTGAAGATGATGTCCCAGCCCTGCCTGTGGCATGGACTCTTGTGAGGATCCAGGTGTGTGTGTGTGTGTGTGTGTATACAGACGCCTAGTGAGCATGTGCTTACAGAGCAGGTATGGGCATCCGCCAGGTGTCAGGATTCCTGGCTGGGTCTGGTTTCAGTTTTACCTGTGACTTGCTCTGTGACTCTCAACAAATCACCTTGCCTCTCTGAGCTCATTCATTTCATCTTGAAATGAAGATGCTGCCTGCCCTCTGAAAGGTACTTGGTAAAAACTGTTGAAGGCCTTCCCAGAAGCTATGATCTATCTCCCCCCCCCCCCCCCCCGTTCTCCTGTAGTGGCATGTGAGGGCTTTCGCCGACTGGCCTCTGCCCACCTTATCTGTCACCCCACTCCCCTCAGCCTTGTTGTTCCTGAACTTCCCTGCACCAGCCTAACCCCTCAACCTTCAGGTTGCCAGGCCTCCAGCATCCTCGCTGACCACTTCTGCACTGTCTTTCTACAGCCTCTCTCCTCTCCCAGCCTGGATTGTTCTCTGTTACTTGTCCTTCCCCTCATCCAAAGCAGAGACCAGGTCTCTTGTGTTGTTCACTGCTGTGCCCCCCAGCACTTAGCCCCAGTGCCTGGCTGGCTGTAGGTAGGTATTTGTGGTGTCTCGGGCTGAGCACTGACTGGGACAGGGTCAGAGGCCGCGTTCTGCTTGAAAGACTTCAGAAGCTGGAGGCCAGGACTGCCGCCCGCTGAGACGCCCCTTGTGTTCTTTCTGCACAGAGGAGCAGGAGCGGCTCCGCTTGGAGCGGGACAGAGAGCAGGAGCAGAAGAAGGCCAGCAGCCTGGCCAGGCTGGCCCACGCCCTGCCCGTGGAGGAACCGCGCATTGAAGCGCCACCCCTACCTCTTTCCCCCCCAGCGCCCCCCCCCAGCACCCCCACCCCCACTTGCCACCCCCACCCCACTGACTGTCATTCCTATTCCAGTAGTGACCAACTCTCCTCAGCCTCTGCCCCCGCCCCCACCACTGCCTCCTGCAGCCCAGCCTTTGCCCCTGGCGCCTCGCCAGCCAGCCCTGGTTAGCACCCCTGGACTCAGCATTAAGGAGTCTGCTCCCTTGCCCACCAGGCCGCAGGTGCCCAACCCTGCTCCTCTGCTGCCAGACTCCAAGACCACCCTTCCGCCCACTGGCAGCCCCAAGCCTTTGCAGCCCCTCCCCACACCCATCCTGACCATAGCACCTCACCCTGGAGTTCAGCCCCAGCTGGCCCCCCAGCAGCCACCCCCACCCACTCTTGGGACCCTGAAGTTGGCACCAGCCGAAGAAGTCAAATCCAGCGAACAGAAGAAGAGGCCTGGGGGGTGAGTGAGGTGTGGCAGAGTCCAGGCTGGTGGGATGGAGAACTGCCCACACTCTGGGCTGTGTGTGCAAGAGAAAGTAGCCCCTCCTAAGCTCATCCTTCAAAGCCATGTCCTACCTCTCCAACTGAGAAGCATCGTACTATATTTGGACAGTTCTCACTGTGCCTGTGTCCATTCCCCATTGCCCTCTGTTGTTGTCAGGCTTCCGTGTTCTCTGACCCCCTCAAGGATGGGCCGATGGCATTGCCAGGCCTTTGGTCAGAGTATTGGATTGGGGATCTCTTGGGTGAGGGCTGGGGTCAACTGGCTATTTCTGTGAGCCCCAGGAGGCCTTCTGTCTCCTCACAGGTGGACAAGGGCAGGATGGAGGATTAAAGGGATTGTGAATTATGAGCATACATGTGCCCTCCAGGGGGTATACACGCCTCCGCACAGGGTGAATATCTCCCATTGCTGCTTTGTACGGAGAATAAACCACCTGTGGCATTTGGGGAGTGGGGGCAGGAAGGCCGTCTAATTGGGCCCTCCTCCCTGAACCTCCTTTCCTGTCTGTCTGGGTTTCAGGATCGGAACCAGAGAAGTCCACAACAAATTGGAGAAGAACAGGTGTGTGCGCGTGCGTGTGTGTCTCTGGGCCCGCCCCGCCCTCTACCGGGACTGGTCCCACCCTTGGTCCCCCAAGCTCTCCTGGGGCCTACTCCCCCGCCCCCCGCCCCCCCAGGCGCTGGCTAACCAGCGCCACTCCCTCTCCCCAGGAGGGCCCATCTGAAGGAATGCTTTGAGACCCTGAAGCGCAACATCCCCAACGTGGACGACAAGAAGACGTCGAATCTGAGTGTGCTGCGGACGGCGCTGCGGTACATCCAGGTATGGGGGAGGGAAGCACCGCCGAGAGGAGGGCGGGCGGTGGCCGCAGCGCCAGCTTCCTCCCCACTCCCGCCCGCCCTCTTCCCCTCGCCGCGGCCCCGCCCCGCCCCGCCCTTGCTCCCTCTCCGGCTCCCCCGCCCGCCTCCACGCGGGCGCTGAGCACATGGCCCGGCTGACGTCAGCGGGGCTCCCCGCCCGCGAGGGGGCGGGGGGACGGGCGCGCGTGCGCGGGGGAGGGCGGCCGCGGCGTTCCCCTCTCCCCCTTGCCCCGCCGGGCCGCCCCGCGGAGCCCCGCCATCTGCGCCGCCCCCGCAGCTCGGTCCCCCGGTGCCCGGGCCCGTGCTACCACCTGGCGCGGTTTAGTGCCCCGCGGGTGAGAAGGGCGTGGCGCGGCCCCAGCGCCTCCACCCCACCCGCAGTGCCTGGGCGGGAACCCGGACTCGGCCCGAGAGTCTGTCGCTCGTGGTGGGGTGGGGAGTCCCCTGGGCGTGGCTCCCTGCGGACGGCGGCGCGCCGGTGAGGCCCCCCACTCTGACCCCAGAATGGTTAAGAGCCTTCCAGTGAGAGCTCTGAGGTGCCACGACTCGAGTTTGGGGGTTAAACCGGGGAAATGTGGTGGTCTGGGTGACCAAAACAGTCCTGGGGTCACCGAACCTTTAAAAATTACGCTCTCCTGCCTGCGTTTTTAAAAGCCCCGTTTCAAGGGGCCCTCCTGGCCGTGTGTTCCTCTCCCCTTGGGGCACTGGCTTCCCTCCGCAGTACGGGGTGGGGGGCTCCCGCCAGATAAGACAGTTGCCATGACGGCCCCGTGTTCGGTTTCCCTGGAAACCGGCCGAGGGTTCCGCGTGCCGGGAAGGAGGCTGTGGGGGTGGGGCGGGCGGCCACGCTCGGCTGCCGCGGAGACGGAGTCGGAACCGAGCCGTTGGGGAGTGGGAGGGACTTAGCGCTGCCTACCCGCGCGGGGTGGGGGCGGGGGAAGCTGTGGGGGGGGCGGGCAGCGACAAGGTCCCCCTGGGATGGGGGTCAGGGAGGGTCCGACCGAAGTAGGAGCCAGAGGCGTAGCCCTCCCCCTCCCCCGGCCAAGACTGCGGGGTCACAGCCCTGAGGTAACCGGAGCCTAACTCGTTCGTGGGGCGGAGGCGCTGCTACGCGACTGCTCCCAGCCGGCGGCTCCCCCCTGCCTCCCGCGAACGCGCGCCTTTCCGCCCGCCCTGCGGGCGCGGGGGAGTGGCTGGCGCGCCTCCAGGCTGCTTCCCTGCACCCGGGAGGGGCGGAGCCGGGCTCGGGGATTGGCGGGGCCGGGTTGGGGCGGGGCTTCCGCGCGCCGAGCGGTGGGGTGCCGCGGGCGGGGAGTGACGCTGCAAAGCCGGGTCCGCGTGGGTGCGCGCGTGCTCCGGGAGGGGCGGGGCGTCGCTTGCGGCGGGTCTGGCCTCGGAGGAGGAGGGGCCCCGGGAGGCCTACTTCCTACATGTTTTTGTAGAACTTGATCTTGAGAATATCACTGGTTCTTCAGTTATTCCTAATCATATGGCCTAGGAGCAAATCCTTGTCAAGTGTTGTGACGTTCTCTTGAATATCAGTTTCTTCTGTACTGCCATTTTGCTAAATAGGAAAGAAAAAGTATCTTCATCATGGGGATGTTAGGAGGATGCGTCCTCTATAAGTACCAACTTCATAGCAATTACTGAGACACAGGAAGGATGGAATAGCACATTCCACTTTATAGACACATACTTAGGAAGGGGAGCCTTGTTTGAATGACAATTGAAAATAAATTAGAGGGGCGCCTGGGTGGCTCAGTTGGTTGAGCGGCTGCCTTCGGCTCAGGTCATGATCCTGGAGTCCCGGGATCGAGTCCCGCATCGGGCTCCCTGCTCGGCGGGGAGTCTGCTTCTCCCTCTGACCCTCACCCCTCTCATTCTCTCTCTCTCTCTCATTCTCTCTCTCTCAAAAATAAATAAAATTTTAAAAATTAATAAATTATAAATAGAGACTCAGTAGAACCAACAGGCATGGGCCTGCGCTGAGTAGGCAGCGAGGTGTACCCAGGCTGTTCCTAAGAGATATTTGTCCTGGGGCAATGGAAGCAGAAATAGAAAACTTAACGGGCGCCTGGGTGGCTCAGTTGGTTAAGCGACTGCCTTCGGCTCAGGTCATGATCCTGGAGTCCCAGGATCGAGTCCCGCATCGGGCTCCCTGCTCGGCAGGAAGCCTGCTTCTCCCTCTCCCACTCCCCATTTGTGTTCCCTCTCTCGCTGTGTCTTTCTCTGTCAAATAAATAAATAAAATCTTAAAAAAAAAAAAAGAAATAGAAAACTTAACAAGGCTTTCTAAATCCTTAACCTCACTCATTTGTTTATTCATTTAGGTACTTTGGACAGCTCTGGGTCTGACTGAGAGTAAAGCAGGAAGCAAAGAAAAAAGCATGGGTCTCTGTCTTCATAGGTTTGGTCTTGGTGGCAGATTATAAACAAATAAAGGACTGTGCCATGAGGACGTAAAAGGGTCAGGGATCACAGAATCTGTTCTAGGGAGTGAGGGAAGTTGTTGCTGAGGAAGGGGCATTTGAGCTGAGACCTGAAGGTTTCAGGGTGACCTAGGCAAAACAGAGGGCAGAAGGCCCAGCACAGGCCAGTTTCTCCAACGGGGGAGCAGGATGCAGTTTTGGAAGTTAAAGGTGGTCATGCGGGTTGCCACGTAGAGATGGGGGCAGCAGAGCACTAGATGGGAGTCAAAAGGGAGTAGTAGAGAGACCACGTTAGCTGTATAGACTGAAGGCTTTGGGCGTGTGCTGAAGTGGAAAGCTGTAGCCCCCAGGCAGACTCAGAGTGGCTAGGAGGTGCGAAAGGGTTTGAAGAGAGCCACAGGGAAGTGGACAAAAACAGGAAGAGGAGTAGGCAGGTAACAAACTGTGTGTCCAGGCAGTCTTAGGAAATGTGTTTAAAATGAAGCAATGTGGACAAAAGCTAGACCCTGGGGAAACTTTCCAGGGGCCTCTGGGCCTGTGGAGAACTGGGCTAGTTAAGAAAAAGAGGTCTTGACCTCTGAGTTTCTCCCAGAGCCAGAAATCTACTCTCCTTGCTGGTGGGTAGAGTTCAGGATGGTCACTTCCAGCCCCCCAGCAGCCAGGTTCAAGTGAGAGCTGACTCACCCTGGGCCCCATCATTGGTATGGCCTCATCTGATGTCATGTCCAGCAAAAAGGCCTCTCAGGGTAGAGCCAGGTGAGAAGCCAGCCGTGTGTGTGTGTGTGTGTGCGTGTGTGTGCCTCAGTGTGTAAGGGAGGGATCTTTCTGGCAGAACTGTGGAGAGAAGCAGGTTAAATCTCAAAAGCCAGGATGTAGAGGAGGCCGTGTGTGGCCTGGGACTGCCGGCAGAATTGTAAAGCTACCAGGTTTCAGGCCAGAACGGAGTATGGTTGCATCTGGGTTGTGTGTTGCAGGCACTAATGGTTTGAGGCATTCCTGACTGGTGAGATCAGAAATACAAGGAGTTTGGGGCTCCCGGAGGGAGTGGGTGAAGTTGAGGATCTTGCCATACCCAGGAGGGGCGAGGGGCAAGTGAACAGCCAGGAAGGCTGCTGTGAGACTGCTTGTAGTAAATGGAATCAGGGCAAACTCAGTCCATCGGGTGACTGATTCCCTGTGACAGAGGGACAGGACAGAGGTGGGAATCTACATGCTCACATCCTGACATATTCTTCCCCCGGTGCTAAGATACGCATAGTTCTGTCCTGGCCGCTGGTAGGTTCGAGGGAAGAAGCTAATTATGGAACAGTCCTTGCCCTTACTCACCGCGTTGGACGGGGACCGTGTGTACTGAGGTGGAAAGACAAAACATGAAGTTTTTAGGGGGTCGTCTGAGCCAGTGTCTGATTAAGTACTGATGGTCTTATTAAGTGCTCGAGTGTGGGCTGCCGCGTCAGGAAGGGCTCAAGGGCCTGGGACGGGGAAGGGTGGTGGGGGCTCGGGTGTGGGCTTGGAACACAAGCAGATAAGATGCAGGGGGGGCAAGAAAGGAGGATCTGTGTGTGAGACGGGGTTCAGAGAGGAGAACCAAGACGAGCTGGAGAGTTTGGTGTGTGCAGGGTCCGTGGGTTCTGCACCTGCTGGGACCGGCAAGCCTTGGAAGCCAGGAGCTCAGGCGCAGCGCAGGGTCGGAGGTTTCGGGGTGCAGCAGGGCAAGTGTGTCCGTGTTCGGTGGCCCCAGCGCTCGTGACGTGCCTGGGCCAAGGAGAAGCTGGCAGCAGGGAGATCTGCAAGACTTCGAGGAGTCCGTTTAATAGGGCGTCAGAGTGGTCATGGAGGACACAGGCTGGCCTTCTGGAGCTGCAAATAAGTCCTGTGTGAGGGGAAACTAGAGACACTTCTGACGGGAGGCCTGGCACGTGGCCCCTGTGCGAGCGCCCCCCACACGCACAGCTGCCTGTGCGCCCGACAGCCGTGGGCTCCGTGGCCAAGGGCGCTCCCTCCTGGTGCTCTTAGTGAGGGGGGTGGCCTCAGGGTCACGGGCCGTGGCCAACAGGAACCTGGGGTGAAGGACGGAAGTGTCTCTGGCGGTGCTCAGTGCAGCTCAGCTACAGGTGTGGAAGGAGGGGGCGCGTTCCAGGGCTGGGGGATCCGCCAGCAGCCCGGGGACTCTGGAGGGCGGCAGGCGGAGTGAAACTGGCGATGGTGAGAGGCAGCCCAGGTGGGCACCGCGGGCAGCGGCCCAGGGCCGGGCGAAGGGTGCAGAGCCAGCGGCTGCCCGAGCCAGACGGAGGCAGATGGAGGAGAAATGCGAAATGCAGGGGGGGTGGGGGGCGGCTCCTCAGGGACACTGAAGTGGAGGAGACTAGGGAATGATGCTGTGGAGAGAGGGGCAGGATCGTCGGGGGTTCTTTGGGGAATGAGTTCCAAGGAGGGTAGCTTGTGGCGCGGCGACTGACCGCGTGGTACGAGCGTGCCGGGGGCCTTGAGCGGCGCCGAGGAGTCCGTTTCCCCTCCTGTCCTCCGCAAGATGGAGCGAAGAGGCGGGGCAGGTGGATGGGGCCAGAGGCCCAGAAGCTCCTCCGGACAAAGTTGATGTGGGTGGGGGCAGGGGAGGGCGTTCATCCTGGGGACGAGCTGACTGCAGCTGTGCTTTCTGTCGGTGGTGCCTGCTGGAGAGCACGCAGTGCACAGGCCAGGGGGCCTCACTGGGCCTCGTGGGCCCCGGCGCGGACCAGGGGCAGGTGTGGTCTCCCGCAGCCCCCTCACTGCGGACCTGGCCCTGGGGGCTGAGTGGCCTGGAGACCAGCGTGGCCGTGGGGAGAGGTTTCCGTACTGGGGGCCCTCTAGCTCCTGCTCAGGGTATCGTTCGGGCCCTTGCCTTGTTCTCCAGTCTCTGAAGAGGAAGGAGAAGGAATATGAGCATGAGATGGAGCGCCTGGCTCGGGAGAAGATCGCCACGCAGCAGCGGCTGACCGAGCTCAAGCACGAGCTGAGCCAGTGGATGGACGTGCTGGAGATCGACCGCGTGCTCCGGCAGACTGGCCAGCCCGAGGACGACCAGGCCTCCACCTCCACAGCCTCGGGTGAGTCCGCCCCCCCCTGGCCCGGTCCCCCCCCCCCCCCCCCCCGCCCCCGGCTCCGCGCCTCCCAGACCCCAGGGGCATTTACTACTCCAGCCTCGGGTTTCCCAAGCCCTTCTGACCTGTCCCTGTCCCCGTGTCCCCCCACAGAGGGTGAGGACAACATAGACGAGGATATGGAGGAGGACCAGGCCGGCCTGGGCCCATCTAAACTGAGCCATCGCCCCCACCCGGAGCTGCCGAAGCCACCGCCCAGCGCCGCCCCCGCGCCTCCGCCTCCCCATGCACACCCGCACTCCCAGCCTGTGGCCCTGTCCCCCGTCCCCCTGCCTGGGCAGCAGCCGCCAGCACAGCAGAAGACCCCTCTGCCGGCCCCTCCTCCCCCACCGGCTGCCCCTGCGCAGACGCTGGTGCCGGCCCCAGCCCACCTGGTGGCTGCAGCTGGCGGGGGCTCCACGGTCATCGCCCACACGGCCACCACCCACGCCTCAGTCATCCAGACTGTGAACCACGTTCTCCAGGGCCCGGGCGGCAAGCACGTCGCCCACATTGCGCCCTCAGCCCCCAGCCCTGCTGTGCAGCTGGCGCCCGCCACGCCCCCCATCGGCCACATCACAGTGCACCCTGCCGCCCTCAACCACGTGGCCCACCTCGGCTCCCAGCTGCCCCTGTACCCGCAGCCCGTGGCAGTGAGCCAGCCCGTGGCGGTGAGCCACATTGCCCACACCCTCTCACACCAGCAAGTGAATGGCACAGCCGGGCTGGGGCCCCCAGCCACGGTCATGGCGAAGCCGGCCGTGGGGGCTCAGGTGGTGCACCACCCCCAGCTGGTGGGCCAGACAGTGCTCAACCCTGTGACCATGGTCACCATGCCCTCCTTCCCGGTCAGCACACTCAAGCTGGCTTGAGGAGGAGGGCCACTCAGAGGCCCCCAGTGGGGGCAGGGAGGGGGAACCCGTCCCCCGCTCTCTCCCACCCACCAGCTCCACACATTCCAGCCAGGCCGAGGCCCGCCGCACCCACCCCCACCCCCAGGCCTCCTAGGGGAGGGGGTGCAGAGACTCTGAGCCAGGGGAGGGAGGGCCACCCCGGGGAGCTGGGCGCGGGGCAGGGGGTCTGCCCTAGGACTTGCGCACGTGATGAGACACTCTGGTGAATGTGCCACTTGCCTGGCCTGGTGCCAGCTCCAGTGCCCTTCCTGCCTCCCCGCCTTGTCCCCTGCAGCCGTGCGCCGTGGGTGTTGTGTTCTGCCACCTCCCCGCCCCGCCCCGCCTGCCTCCCAGTGCTGCTGCTGCTCGTGAGGGGGCCACGGGCCTGGGGCCTCCATCCGGAGCCTCAGCCTTTGCTTCCCAGGCCTTTCCGGGGGGGGGGGGGGGGGGCGGAAGCGGGCAGGGAGCAGGACGGAAGCAACTTGGCCCAGAAATCTGGGTGCGTGGGGGGCTCTGCTCTGAGTGCAGGTGACAGATCCTAGGATGGGGCTGCGCTGCGGTCCCATCCAGGCAGGTGGGCCCCCCGGCCCAGGTTCTCCGACCCAGCTGCGGTCACTGATTCGTTACCGCAGAAGCTAGTTAAGAGGAGTCGCTACCAACAACTACCCCACGCTGTTGCTAAGCTCCCTGAGCGCCCCCCCGCCAGTCTTTGCTACTGGGCTCCTGACCTCTGGAGGGTAGGCTGAGGGTGGGGGCTGGGAAGGAAGGGCTTGGCTGGCCTGTCGCCATGCTGGCCCTCCCCAGCACTGCCTGGGTCTGGGCTGAGGAGAGAGCTGCTCTGGACCCCCTGGGCCTGGCTCTTGGCTTCCCAAAGGCAGAGGGGATGGGGTGTTGTCGCATTGGCCGCCCTGCTTCCCCGGCCTCTGCTCAGTGCTGTGCGCTCCCCCGAGTGCTCCTGTAGCCTCCAGCCAGCATCTGGTCTGGGTTCTGGGAGCCTGAAGCCACATTGCTGAGGCCCTCAGGAAGTCAGAATCCAGGGGCTGGGCCAAATGCCCAGGCCCCTTCCCTGATGCCCTCGGGGGAGGGGGGGCCTGTAGAGCAGGGAGGAGGGCTGCTACTTCTGCCCCAGCTAGTCTGTCTCTGGCATCATCTCTGTCTTTCCCCTGAACATCCACTTTTCTTCTCCAGTGGGCTCTTCTGAGTGTGCCGCAACCTTCCTCTCGGGAAGGTCCTTCGTTGGATCTAGGGCAGGGCTGAGCTTGGGGTGGGGGGGCGCGAGGGGGCCTGTGTGCAGGGCCTGCTGCTTTCCCTGCCTCTGCCGACTGCTTTGGCTTCTCTTTTTATGTGGGTATTTATTACAAGTGGCCTTGTGTCAGACACACACTCAGTTGTACACACATGCACACTCGCCTCCCCACCTGGACACACACAGTGGCCAGTGGCCTTTCGATGTGGAGAGGGGAAGCCGGTGTCCCCAGGTGTGACCTTTGCTTTGATGGGCAGGGGGAGGGACGTGCAGGATACTGAGGAGGCTCACAAAGGTCTTGAACAGATGTGGGCACCTCAGAACTCTCCGTTCTTTCCTTGTCCTGGAGACCTCCTCGGGGCCTGTTCTCCTCCGTCTCGCCTGGGGTGGGGAAAGGGAAGGCCTCTGGTCATCTAGAGGCCCCCAGGACGGAGCCTCACACCCACCCCACCAGCTTGCTGCCTTCCTGCCCCTGCAGCCACCACCCGCCACCCTGGTTCTTGGGGAAACCAGCTTCTGCTCTTCCCCGAGAGATTACAACTGAGGGAGCCGGATGGGCCTGGTGCCCAGGGAACAGTCAGAGAAGCATTGGGGAACCTGCCCTTTCCGGCTCTGTTCACCTCCCTGCATTCTGAGGCCATTCCGGAGTTGAAAGCGAGTCAGCCAGGGGCCTCTCGGGCCTGCACAGATACCTCATCCGCCCGCTCACCGCCCCTGCCCCTCCCCACCCAGCAGTGGGGGCCTTCGAATCTAGTGCCGAATGACTATGTCCAGATTGGTGACGATGGGTGTTGTTGCTGTTGTTTTTGTCGTTGTTTGTGAACGCTGTGATGCTGTGTGCCCGAGAGGGCAGCCGCCGCCCAGCCCTCCCTTGGGCATCTATCTCCCCTCTGAGAGCTGTCAGGACCACGTCTGTCCTCACCCTGTGGGACCGCCTGCCCCTCCCCCTCCCTAGCCCTTCCAGCCTGGGGGACGCGTGCGTGCACACACACATACACACACACACACCTTACCTCTCATGCGTGTTTTACTTTTTGATGTTAAGAGTGGCTCACTGGCTGGGAGCCTTTACCTCGGGGAGAGGGGGAGGTTGGTTCCTTGGGGGGCCAAAGAAGGGCAGGGAGTGCCTGGAGGGGAATGAGGGGTCATCATAACCCCTGCTCTCCAGGAACAGCTTCTCCCCCATCCCAGGGTTCCATCCCCATCCCCCAAAGAGGTGGCCCTTGTTTACAGTGAGGACTCGGTCACTGTGTCTCCGTTTCCTGAAATACAAACTGTAGCGACCCCAGACTGTAGAGATTTTTATGTGTTTGGATACATCTGCTGTGTGGGAAAAACAAAACAACCCTACAAAAACCCTAATTTTGTACATATTGTATTTTTACTATTGAACTGTATTCTAGTGGCTGTTCATGCTCCAAGACTTTAGGTATTGAGACATGAATACTATCCATGTAATAAGCACTTGCCTGGAATAAAATATAAAACTGAAATAAACCTGCACTGAAACCAGAGATGGAGCCGCCAGGCTGCAGCATCCGGGTCACTCTGTTGCAACAGGAGGCCTCCACCTCTCTGGAAGGACCTCCAGCAAGAAGCGTCGGGGGCCTTGCCTCGTTGTCCTTTGAGGGGCGCAGGTTCCTCCAGCAGCTTTGGTGCTGGTCAGTTTTAGAAGATTCGGGACCTTCTGGTTCTGATGCCAATGTTCAATCCTAAACAAGCTCTGAACTGCAGTTCTGGTCTTCCTTATGCTTTTGTAATACTTTCTACTTCCTCAAACCATTTTTACAAACACTATCTTGTTTCATCTCTTAACAGCATGGTGGAGTACATAAGCCAAGAACTAGCCCTGTTCTGGCAGGTAAGGAAACAGGTTTGAGGTGGCCAAGTGACTTGTACGCTCACACAGGTAGCCTGGGAGCCTGGGGAGCTGCAGTCAGATCTGACAACTCCGGCAGTTCCCAGCGTGTGCCACTCAGCTCTGGGGCCTGCCGCAGAGCTGGGGATCCTGAACGTGAGAAAGTTCCAATAGGAAAGGTGGGGGGACCGCCCTGGATCGGTGCACAGAACGGGGAGAGGCTTCTTGAGAGGGGATGTGCTTCTGAGGTGGTAAGTCAGGCCAGGTCATCTGGGGAGTCCATGAGGGAAAGGAACAAGAAGAGGAAGAAGTCGGAGGGCAGGATTCAAAGAACCATGTTCTAAGATGGGCCTGGAAGACCCTTGTCCTTATAACTACATCTCTCCCAGTTTAGGGGAAATCAGCCCTTTGCAGGCTGTCTCAGGAGGAAGTGGGGAGGGTGAGGAAGAGGCTTAGCTATAGACCAGGCCGGCCGCCTCGTCCAACACCCTGACCACACCTTCCCCACTCCCAGCCCCAGCCAGAGGAATGGACTCGGCTTCTCTTCCTGGGAAGGATTATCCTTAGGGAAGGACGTGGTGGCCACGAACGTCTTGGGGTCCCCTTCTCTGAGGAAGCGCTAACCTCAAGAAAGGCCGAACCCAGTGCCCCTCCTCTGCCAGCCCCTTCACTTGTGAGATGCTGGCTCCCTCTGCTGGCAGCTCCAGGAAGAGCGGAGTTCTTTGGCCTTAGGGAAGGCCTAGGGTTAGGAGTCTTGGCCACTGTCTGGCCCTGGGGCCAAGGATGAAGCCTCTGCCCCGGACAGTGCTGACCCAGTATCACCTGAGGGCTATTGCTAGCTCTTAAGGGTAGGCAGAAACTCCCCCAGCCCAGCTGGAGCCTGCCAGAGAGGGGTCCGTGATCAGAGTAACGAAAGTCCTGAGTAGGAATCCAGGTGCCTCCGTTTAGCAGCTCTGTGTGAGAGGGGCTTCCAGGGTTGGAGGGTCCCCGGGGGGGTGTTCCTACTTGCACGTTGTGCTCTCCTTAATCTGCCCGTGGCGTTGCCCTCAGCAGACCCATCACTGTGGCTGCAGGATTCCCTCCGGTCCTGGAAGTCCAGCCGAGGGGGTAAGGAGTGCCGACGCTTGTGGGCAGAGAGGGAGCAGCGGGGAGTGTGTAGAGGAGCCGGGCCACTGCCAGGCTAGTTTAGCAGGGGCCTTGGTGAACTTCTTTCAGGTGGAGTGACAGCACAGGAAATTCTGATTGTTCTAGGCAACAGGATGGGGGCGGGGGGGGGGTTGCCTTGAGGAGCTTGTAAGGTTCCCTGGATCCAGATTTTCCCGTGTCAACCAGTTCTGTTACTTGGCAGCTCTGAGTTGCCCTAATGCCCAGAAAGCCCGTGTCTAGACCAGACCACATGCTGATGCTGGGGGCTGTGGCTGGAGGGCGCTCCACCTGGAGCCACTGACGATGGGGGCTGTAGTCCTCTGGGGTGGGGGATGGCAGGTGGGAACCTGCTATTATGGCTGGGCCCTTTCCATGCCTCAGCTGCTTTGATCCCTCCTGACAGTCTCCTCATGCCCCAGCCTGAAGCAGGCAGCTCGGAGTGCTCCGTGGGCAGGAACCAGAGCCAGAGGGGCAGGGTTCTTCCCCACTGGCTGGAGGGCCCAGGAGGCTCCTACAGATTCCCATTCAAGCACCAGCTCATCACTGTAGCTGGTCAAGAGGGCAGGCAGGTTGGGGAAGGGGAGGGACAGGGACCTAGGTCCAGAGGCCGGACAGGTCATTGGTCGGTCTGGGACAGGACCCCTGGCTCTGAGGTGAGCCCCCCCCCCCCACCGAGTACTCGGGGTCTGGCTGTCACACCTGCCCCTGACCAACCCATAGCGGAGGTCCCTCTCTCCTGGAAGCTTTGGTTCTCTGTTTTCACCAACCTTGTCTTGTGGGGCTGGCCCTCCTTACAGCTCAATTGTGGAACTTCTAGAATTTCCCAATACACAAAGTCACTCCCTGTCCAGTGCCAGCCCACAAGCAGCCCCCAGAGCCTCAGGCATTGCCAAATGCTGGGTTTATTGGTCTGTTAACACTGAAGAGTACAGTTTCTGAGCCAAAAGACATACACACTCTGCTTCTCACAAAACCACTGAATCACTAAGGCAGGCACACAATGGCCGCCATGCTTGGTGGCAGCCAAGGACTCACCGACAACAGGGGTAGGCAATGGGGCGGCTGGCCCCCAGACCGGCTGTGCAGTGCCCAGGACAGGGGTGGGCTGGGGAGACTGTGCCGGATGCAGAAGGGCCGCGGGGCCCTTTCCCTGCTTCTCAAATGCAGGAAGTCTCTAGACCGAAGGGACTGCTGGACAGGCCCTGGCCCCTGTGGCAGAGTGGCCTCCTCGCCCCAGGACAAAGCCCTAGCCTCAAGTGTTTAGGGGTGGAGGGGACGTGGGGACGGCAGAGCAAGCAGCGTGCCTAGGAGCTAGGCCCTTCCCAGCACCCCTGGGTGAGGCTCCTCCAAGGGCACTTCCGGGTCTCGCGGCCTCTCCGCACCCTCAGCAGCACGCAGCCGGCAGAGCTAGCCTTGCTTCTCACCAGGGACAAACAAGGGAGACCCAGGCATCCTCCCCTGTTCCTAGACCCAGGGACTCAGCAGGTGCCTGAGATGGGCGCCGGGCCTGTCCTTGAGAGGAGGCTATGAGAGGATTTCCCCCCTTAAGAGCCACCCTGGGATTCCTCTGCAGAGGGAAATGCCCCCACCGCATTCCAGATCACCCGGCGGGCAAAAGCGTCACTTACACAGTTGTCAGGGAAGGGACTAATGCGTAAAGCGAGAGCCAGGCGGTGAGAGGGGACCCGGGCAGGTGCACGTGGGCGCCCTGGGCAGGCCGGGCCAGGCTCACCGCGGGGGCCAGAGGCCGTGGCAGCGCCGCTGCTGCTGCACCCGTTCTGGCTGCCCCCACGGGGGCTGCGCTGGGCACAGGCACGCCGCCTGCCAAGGGACTCGAAGAAGAGGTACAGCACAGAGTCCCTTGGCCCACACGACCCGCGCCGGCTGGGGCCAGGCAGCTCCAGCCCTGTTAGCTCTCCTAGGAGAGGCCGAGGCTGCAGGCGACAGGGGGGCTATCCCCAGGTGTTGGAGAGGGGAGCAGAGTAGGTGTCCCCCAAGGCAGCCGCTCCCTGAGGCCAACCCGCCCCCTCCCTGCCCCTCCCCGGCCTGAGGCATCCAGGCCCCTGACTTGCCCCCTTCGCAGGGCCAGCACTGCCCGGAGTCGGATCCCAGGCTCACAAGCACTTTTTTAGGAACTCAGGTGGGCAGGCGGGGCCGGCTGGGGGTCGGGCAGTCTCAGCAGTGCTGCCCTGCACCTCTCCCTGTGCAGCCCGGGGGACCGGAGCCCAGGCCCTAGTTGGCCGCTGCTTCCCGGCCGCAGCCCTCACTTGTTTTCTATGAGCATCTGCACCTTGTGGACGAGCTCCCGGGCAATCTGCAGGATCTCCTGGGCATCGTGATGCTCAGCCCGTTCTGGGGGAAACACACAGACCCTGTGGGGTTGCTGGAGCAGGGCAGGAGTCTGGGAGGAGCCCGTGGCTGCCCACCCTACTGTTTCCACCTGCTTCCGGGGAAGGGAGCTCCTCCAACCCTGCCCAGGCCAGGAGTGGAGGCCCCCATGCCGCTGCTGGGGGCAGCCCAGATGGCCGGAGCAGCTCCTACCGTTGAAGAACTTGATGATATCGGTGAAGTCCATGTTGTTGTCCCGGATAATCTCACGGTAGGCCTCCACCAGGGCCAGGGCGATGAACAGGACAAAGTGCTCTGACGAGATGTGCCGGGCCGCCCAGATCACCTCCCACACGGCAAACACATCCTCATAGAGCAGCTCTGGGGATTGCAAGGGGCTAAGGCTGAGCCTGGCTCCCCACGGGTTTCTGGATGGAGCCAAAGGTGGAGACAGAGCTCCAGGGACCCAAGTCCTGGGATTCTCCCCATTACACACAGCCTAGTCCAAGAGGAGGGTTCTGGGCCCCAGGTCCAGACCCTGCCCTTCTCCTCCGTGACTGACTCCTTGCACACCGGGCTCGGGCCGACTTCACACCGGCATTCTTGTCAGCTGGAGCAGCTCTACTTGGACAGGCTTTGCTGCTTGAGAAGATTTGGTTTCAAAACAGTCCCCGAAACCACTGGCTTAGGGTGAATGTTGGCAGCACTTGGGAGTCGCCGAAGGAGCTTTTAAAATTGTGGATGCCCAGGCAGCCAAGCTTCCTAAGCCTGGGGCTAGGTGGGGCCAAGGCGCTGGCGTTTCTAAAAGGCTCCCCAGGCGGTTCCAAAGTGCAGTTAGGGTTAGGAATCACGGACTCTGGCCGGGAGGGATCTCCCACGCCCTGACCACTAGCCCCACCACCCAACCCACACAGCTTACCTCTTTTAAAATCCAGCAAGAACCAACGGTAACAGAAGTAAAAGTGGGTGTAGTCTCCATTCTGATGCATCAGCTCGAACAGCTCTGAGTCCAGGATCTTACAGAAGTAAAGAAAGGGAGCGGGACTGAGCTGCCGCTGCCTCTCCGGGCCGCCCTTGCACTCGACTGGGCCCCTCGGCTGCACGGGCTGCCTGACATCGCTCCCAAGCCCCTCCAGTCTCCTTGGGTGGAGGCTGAGCTCTGCTGCCCCACCCGTCTCTCTGGGAGCTACTCTTTTTGGAATTGTGCCATTTTCTGGGTGTTTGATTCACTGTCAACCACACCGCTCACCAGAACTTTCATGAGCACAGTATTCACATGCTGACATTCCCCCTTGATCTGTAACATTGAAACATGGTTCTCAAATGAAAGACACTAAGCTTATATGGAAAGGGCATTGTTGGAACACTCCCTGGCTTCCTGTGGGCGATGGATGAGCCCAGTGGTGCTGGTCACGAGCCCACAGGCAGCTGCTGACCTCACCTGGATGAGGGAGCGCATGTTGGCAAAGTGGGTGTCCATGGCGCCCCCATTGGGGAAGTTCTGGCTCATCCTCTTCATGAGGTGGCTGAAACAGCTGTAGGCCAGCTGATCTGAGGGGAAACGGGAGTGAGGCTGGCAAGGCAGGTGACGCCAGGGCCTCACTTCACGGGGGGGGGGGTCCTGTGCCCAGAGGACAGGGCTGGCTTACACCCCCACCCTTCCAGACCTAGTGGGGGTCTTCTTTTCCTTTCTCCAGCTTGCGTCAGCCCAGCTACCGCCCGCTCCCCCACGCCCGGGCTCAGTCCCTCACCGTTGTCTAGGATGACCAGGAGAGGTGCCAGCAGGTCGCACATGCCCTGCACATAACCCACGTCCAGGTGCTCCCACACGTAGCTGAAATGTCGGTACACTGTCACTACGGGGGAATCCCTGGGGAGATTGTCCCTAGAGTAGCCTGCCACCCAGAAGTCAGCCTTTCCATGACGCTGAAATACGGGGAGGACCATGGTCAACAGCCCACAACCTCTGTCCTCAAGGCCCTCAGGGGAAGAGATGGTGAACCGGCTGGGGCAAGGGCAATCGGCTAGGCTTCCTGGAGGAGTCTGGCTGACGCTGCGATGTGACAGACCTCGAAGAAGGAAGAGGGGTGGGGTGGGGGGCACGGCAGGGAAGGCGTTCCAGGCAGAGAGCGCCGAGTGGGATTCGGTGCGAGGGAGAGGAACAGGGCCCCTGCCTCCCGCCCTGAACCCCGCCCCAGAGTAGCACCTGCACATG
The DNA here is from genome assembly GCF_011800145.1 of Mirounga leonina. Taxonomy (NCBI): domain Eukaryota; kingdom Metazoa; phylum Chordata; class Mammalia; order Carnivora; family Phocidae; genus Mirounga; species Mirounga leonina. Next base: position 1,323,150 of record NW_023270503.1, read on the forward strand.
ATGTCTCTGAGCCTCTCGAGGTTGGGGGGTGTGAAGTACCAGTAATTGCGGTCACAGCGCTGCACATCCTTGTCTATGCGGTGCAGATTTAAGGCCATAGTATCCAGTAATTCTATCTGAAAGAGTGGGGGGCCCTCAGGAGTGAGTGGGGGCTGGCAGGGATGCCTATATAACCAAAGGACTCTGAGAAGAGAGCCCTCCGGGGATGCTGAGGGATGGGCCCAGTGCCCCCTACAGGACTGTCAGGGCACCCCCCCACCTGCCACCCACCAGCCCCCGTCCGCAAGCCTTGGGGTGCCAGGAGGGCCTCTGGGGCTGGACAGTGCCCGGGGAACGTCCACGTACGGTGTAGGCAGCAGTGCACATGGCCACCAGCTCGGCCCCTGCCTCCAGCTCGCTGGCCCGCGAGGCCTTGTGTGGGCTGGCGTCCCGGGGCTCGGAGAAAGCGCCAGCCGCTGGGACCAGCCCGCTGGAGCCTTCCTCCCCACCGCCATCCTCCTCCTCGAAGCCCATGCTCTGCCCCTCATCTATGCTCGACTGGATGCCCGAGGTCACGGAGTAATTTCGAGAGGACGGCAGTCCCGAGTCGGGGGAGTCAAACTCCACGGACTGCTGCCGTCCCGCCACGGCGGTGCCCGGGGGCCCCGCTCCCAGCTCCTGCTCAGGCTCGGGTCTGCAATCTTCAGTGCCCGGGGGCTCTGGGGGCTCCAGGTCATCCACAGAGATAAATACCTGGTGGGGGTGAAGAGATGGTGGGGCTCACAGCCCTCCTCCAGCCCCTTCCCTCGGCTTGCTGTCTCCTTCCTGGGGTTTGAAGCAGGCCGCGTCACGGCCTCCACACTGCACCCCCACCGGCTTGCCAAGCCTCCCCTTCTGACCCACGCAGACAGCTGGAGAGCCATCAGGCTCCGGGCAAACAGGACAACACCATCTTTAGCCCTATCCAGGCCCCCACCCCCACCCCAGCCCAGCCTCTCTCTGGGGCCAGAGAAAAAGCGGGAAGCACTCCAGGATTCCCGTGGCGGCCGCAGGGAAGGGCAACCGGAGGCTCAGACACCGGATGGCCAACGTGAGCCATGTGTAGTTCTACAAACACCCGAAGTCACAAGGCTGCCTCAGGGCAGGAGAGTGGCGCACGACCGAAGGCCGCCACGAGCCCTGGTGAGGCTGCTAAGGCAGCCCGGCGGGCGGCAGGCTGGAGGTGTGAGGAGAACAAGTTCTTCCTATGTTCAGTACTGGCCGTTTAGCAGGAAAGACAGGAAACTTCTGCAGCAATTGCCTAATCAGTTACAGGAGCTTCACACAAGCTCAGGAAGGGGGGTAAGAAGGGAAAGGTAACCTGTTCTAGATTTAAAACAGCCTGCCACTGTGGACAAGTCCTAGGGAAAAGAAAAGAGACACATGCAGATTGTTCTGTTTTTCTATTTGGACTACATAGGGAAAGGAACGCTAAAAGCCGTTTTCACTTTGGCGAGAAGCATGAAGCGCTGGGTTAGCATCAGGTAAGGCAGCACCGAGCCTCACGTCGGTGGCAGCAAGGAAAGCTACTGCTGCTCGTGGGCTAAGCAGCGGGGGCGCTGGTATGGACTCAGGACGGCACAAAACCCAAAGCCAGAGAGAGGGAGCACGTTCACGAGTAGGGGAGTAAGAACAAGGCAGGTGGGAAGGAGCGCAAGGAATTCCCTTGGTAGTTAAGTCTTGTTCCAGCTTCAGTTCTCTGTTAGTGTAAGGATTTAGTAAAGTAACAAGAATAGACGTTATCTAGAGAGACAGTTTTAAAGAAAAAAACATACAAGTTAATAAAAGAATATCCTTAAAACGGAAACTTCTTATCGTTTCTGGTTTGGCCCCGCAGCCGTGGTCTGGGACTCGCTGTTCATCTAAAGGCCAGGGTGATGCCGGAAGGACTACATAGGCTCTGAACTAGTGTATCAGTTCCACGTGGGGAGGGAGGACACCACGGTGGGAGGGGGATCCTGCCAGTAGGCGCCGACGGGGACCCTCTGAGTGCTGTCCTGGTCTCTGGCCAACAAGCTCTCGGTGAAACCTCCACGGTCAGAGGATAGCAGAGCTGAGAGGGACACCAGGGCCCAGAGAAAAGAAGTCACCCATCTTACTGGCCGTGGACCTGGGACTCCAACCCTGGGCTGTCTGTTTCTAGCCTTGAGAGACCTCTCCCTGTAGGAAGAAGCGCCTCCCTAGATCCTGATACATCCTTCTTTCCCTGCTTGTCCATTAAACCAGAACACAGTGTACTATCTCATTTCATTCCTGCGACACTCAGAGACGGGGGTGGCAGGGGGGCCATCACTGGGCTTCTCAGCAGAAGAAAATGAGACACAGACACATTAAGCCATATTCTCCCAGTGACTCCTACTAGAGTTCGGGCTGCTGCTCAGGACTCCACTTTACTCCTATAAAACGCTGGTGGCCCCTGTCCCCGGCTCCCCCAGGTCCCGTCAGGCTCACGTCATTGCTGATGGTGGAATCTCGGTGGACGAGGCGCTGCACATGGCTGTCGATGCTGCTGCCCGAGGAGAACTTGGTGAATGGGGCCGGCTGAGCCTCCCGCTCCCGCTGCCTCACCACCGCCTCGCAGGCCTTCCACTCCGCCAGCACCCGCTTGTACCTTGCTGCCACTGCCGAGTCCGCCTGTCTCAGAGCACACCGTGACCATGGAGTGGGGGACCCCGGGGCCCAGCGGGGGGGGGGGCACGGTGGGGCTGCCCTGCTAATGCCTTCCTCCGCCGTTTCCTTCCGGCTGGGGCAGCGCCGGGGCTGCAGAGGCCCCTTCCTGGGGTCCCTAGGCCCAGCTCCCCAGCTCCCTGCCCCATGGGAGTACGGTCCCCTTACCTGCTCCATCTCTTTCTTGCTCATGCCAAACTTGTAGTGGCCAAGCAGAAAGGGCCAGACGTCCTTACGGATCTCATGCTCCACGCCTCCATAGTAAACTTGCCGTAGCAGCTCCAACTCCTTGTAGTTCTGAGGGACCCCGGAAGTAAAGACCATATAGCCCCCACGGTCACCGCAGCCCAGCTGGGCGACCCCATCAGCATCCCTCCCATGGAGTGCTGGGGCTGGGGACAATGATTCCGTCACTCTGCCGAAGCCCAGGCAAACCCTGCTTTGGGATGGGCACGGCCTCCCTGCCCCAGATTACAGCTGGATGAGATCCAGTTCAACCTCCTTCCCTTCCAGGATTGGCAACGGAGCCCAGAGAGATGCAGAGATTTGCCCAAGGTTTCAGAATAACGTGGATGCACACTAGAACCAGCCCAGCCCCCTTCCCATGGAAACCCACAGACCCAGCTGTCTGAGATTCTACCATGACCTGGGCCACCCCAAGGCCATCAGTCCCGACCTCTATGACATTCTACTTGAATGCCCATCTGGTGTAGGAGAGCTGCTCTGGGGGCAGGCTGCCCCTTACTCGCTGCTGCTCCCCCGCGTCCCACCAGCCCCTTGACCCAGCCTCTGGCCCTGGCTCCCCAGAGTGTGCACCTTTTCGTCCTTCTGATACTTGCTCCACACGTCCTTGGTGAGGCCCCCTGAGGCCCCCGGGGGCCGGGCAGGAGGGATGATGTGGTGACGCACCAGTGCTGACAGATGGGTCCGCACAGTGGACAGGTGGCGGCAGTAGGCCAGCCCTGTGGGGGGCAGGGGGAGCCAGGACCCATAGCAATGGTACCTCCCCCAGCTCCCACCCCTCTCGGCCCCACCCCACCCTACACTCACAGCCATAGAAGGCCCGGGACACAATCTGCCTCTTCATGCTCTCACACAGCAACCTGAGGGGCAACCTGTGGAAATAACCTGGCTCAGAGGGGAGGGGCTATGGCCCCTCTGGTGGGAGGAGGTTGAGAGAGGAGGACATTCTGGCCTGGGGGCAGGTAAGGTGCTCGGGCGGTGTGAGCAGGATCCACAGCCCCGTAGCACCTCTGCGGGCTCCCTGTGTCTGTCAGTCACCCTGAGTAGACCTGCTGGGGACCTAACCCGGCCCCCAACCACCCAAGGGACTTTGGGCAACTAACTTCACTTCGTGTTAGTGAATCTTGGTTTCCTCATGTGAAAATGGAGAGAACCATCTCAGGGTCACGAGGAGTAGCACGCCAAAAATGAAGTTAAGAGGTAAAAGAGAAGAGCCCTGGCATCAGGCGCTGGCTAGGACCCTCACACCAGGGCCGTTCATACGCCATTCCTGGCACATGGCAGATGCCCAGATACCTGGTGTGTGTCCTCATATGTATAGCCTGAGGGCAGCGTCCGTGTCCACACTGGGAAGGAGAGCTCCCACGTACTGAGTACCTACTATGTGCTGGGCACAGCTCTGGGCGCTCACTGAGTCACACACCTCATTTAGTCCTCACCAGTACCTTAGGAAGCAGGTGGTATTATTCCCATTTTACATATGAGGAAACCGAGGCTCAGAAACATAGAGGCTCACAGAGACTCAGTAACTTGTCAAAGTCACCTAGGTAGCAGAAGGGAAATTGAACCCAGGTCTGTCCAACTTGAGGCCATCCTGTCAGACAAGTGCCACAGCCCCTCAGGGCAGAATGCGCACAGGCAGACCCAGGCGCAGGGAGCTGGTGTTCTGGGCCCTGCCCACTCACCGGTCGGGGACACAGCTGCAGCGGCTGGGGGTGGCATATGGGGAGCTGCGGGTAGAGCAGAAGAGGCAGGAGGAGCCCTGGCTGCACAGGGACTCCAGGTGCCAGGCTGGCAGGCTGGGCCCAAAGCCCTGCATTTCGATCATGTCACCAGCATCTGAGGACAGGAAGGGGGCCATGGTCAGGGCCTGGCAGGCCTCCGCCCCACAAGCACCTGTAGCATGCCCACCTCTGTGCCCAGAGCTGCAGCATGAAGTTACCGACTGGTAGCAAACCACCAAGGTGGCACCTGCCTGGTCCAGAGCCCAGAGATGGAAATGGTGGAAAGAGAGGCTGCCTGACACTTCCCACCCTCCAGCTAGTCTTTCTGCATGTGATAAAATACTTGGACTGAGTTGTGGATACTTGTGTCTGTTCTCTCCATCTTGCTATCAGCAATGGAAGGAGCACTTGCTTTTCTAGAGGGAGGAGGAAGAAAGAACAACAAAAGCCTAAGCTCTCTAAAACGCCGCCAGCTGGCTTGGCCCTCGATGGTGCAGCCTGGTCCTCCTGGACAGACTCTGAGATGGGCAGGAAGGTGCCTGGTATGCTGCAATGCTTTGAACCTCTCCACATCAGGAGTCTCCACTGTTCAACGCTCCTGAGGATCCCAGAGCCACTTGTCCCGGTCGTCAGACCTTGCCCCTCTGAGGGTTCTAGACGCTGTCACAGGTTAAGGAGGAGCAGTGCTCCCCAACCCAGCCCAGGTGCCCTTGCTGCCAACTCACATGGGTTCTTCCTGAGTTCTCCATCCTCACCCTGCCTGACTGCATTTAGCATGGTGGTCTCCTCCAACCACACAGGTGAGCTGGCAGGAAGGGCAAAAGTCCCAGTGCTGTCAGGCCACTGTGGGGGCGGTGCTGGGCACCTCGCTCCCCCACCCAGAAGGAGGTGCCCGCTGCAGCCTCAGAAGATGCCTCCTCGGACACACCTACCCCACCAGTGGCTGGAGCCTTCTCAGCCAGCCCAGCTGGTCTGAGTCAGAATTCGAGACCCTTGAGAGTTCCTAGGACCCAAGTGGAGCAGGACACTGCCCACAGGGGACTCTGGCAGGTCCAGTGAGTCACAAAGACGAAGCGAAGTAAGGGCAGAAAGCGTAAGGACCAGGAGATGACACCAGGAGGGAAGGGGAGAGCAGAGAAGAGGGAAGAAGAAGGAATGAGAGCTGTATGTGTGAAGGAGAGGCTTTTCTCAAACAGCATTTTGTCGTATGAATCATAGCCTGGGCCCTGGCTCGCTAGGAGTCTGAAGCAGACCTGGGCCCGGTTTTTGTCAGAGCCAGACTCCAGCTCTGGATGTGCCTTGGTGGGGAGGGCTGAGCTGAGCCCCCTCCAGTCCCCTCAGGGGATGCCCTTTCTTGGCCTGAGACGCTCTTTCTCAGACCCACAGCTGGGGTTTTTGTAGGTATCTGGCCCTTCAGCTCCACCAGGAGGCAAATTAAGGGAACATACGTGGTGTGGAGGGGCTGCGGCTCTGGGAGTGAGGAGTTGCAAGCCATGCCCAAAACTGGGAAGAAGAGGGAGGGGACAAATGCAGGTGGGGTGGGGCAGGAGCCCAGCTCATGCCCCTGCAACAGGCAGGAGAGAGGCCAGTCATGGGAGGGGGGTTTGGGAACAGGCCCAGCCAGGCAGGCAGCAGGCAACAGGCGGGCAGGCGGGGGGGTGGGGGGGAAGGGGGTACGACAGGTACAGAGGATGAACGGTGGGCACATAGGGAAACAAGCTCATGCCCAGAAAGTAGGGCCCAACTGAGGCAAGACTCCTGGGTCAATGCTCTTCACCTTAATTCTCCAGGAAGGAGCTGAGCCAGCCAGCATTGAACACTGCAACTCTGAATTAACCCAGTGCAGACAGCTGGAGCTCTGGAGTGACTGGGTGAGGGGCAGCAGGCTGGACATGGGGGGAGTGGGGGGGATCTGCTGGGCCAGCTTTGACTCTGACTCTCTCCTCTGAGCATGAGGAAAGTTTGAAGCAAAAATGATCAGGGTGGTTGAACCCCACAGCCCCTAAGACTCCGAGTGAAAGGTGCCTGGCCTGGAGCAGAATTAGAGTGAACAGCATCTCTGCTCTGTGGGGAGGTAGCAGGAAAAGGAGGAGAGGTGGGGGGAGGGAGAGGAGAGTCTGGACACCCGCCACTTGATTCACATGCACAAGTCAAGCATGTGGCAGGCCTGAAAAGCAACGGCTAGTAGAACGGACTCAACAGTGTTGTCATTATGGACTGGGGTGGAGGTGGGGGCTCCCACATCAAATCCCCAACCACCTGCCAATTCTCCTCTCAGGTCTCCTCTCCTTTCCCCAAGTACTGGGGGCCCAGGGGCTGTATATTGGGTTGGTCAGGTTCCCGAGTTCCCCGAGTGGAAGCCCAGATAAGCCCCGAGGCCTCTGGACTCCATGGGCATGGGGGCTTCTCTGACCCTGGAGGCCTCGACCCTAAGACTAGTCGGGGGTTGGGCTTCCTAGTGCCAAGTCTGCCAAGACAGGGGCTCTGTTGGGACCCCCAGCCTCCAGCCTGATATCAGTTCATGCAGTAAGAAAGGGATCCCTGTCCTTCCTGACTCAGCCTTCCTACACTGCTCCAAGTCCCTTAACCTGTAAGTAAGCATCAGTCCCGAGCCCAGGTTTGCAAGGAGTCAGACGGCGGGCTGTGTGCAGACAAATTCAGAAGTGAGGCTCCTCTGGACTCCCACCCAAGGGGGCCTGTGGGTCCTGCCAGGAGGGCTACGAGGGAGGCAAGGCACAGGGCAGGCATGTGGTAGGTGGGGGCAGCTGCTAGGGCTGTGCTGAGGGTGTGCTAGATGTGTGCTAGGCCACAGACTTAGTTTCCCAGGGAGTGGGCGGGGCAGGGGACCTCATTGCTGATTTGGTGGCTGGGCTAAGGAACTGGGCTCTTTGGCAGAAGTTTGTGGAAGCGTAAGGGGAGTGTCACATATTCTTAGATACCCTCTGTAGGGGCAGGAAAAGGGGAGAAGAAATGAATTCTGTGGCATGGGAATGGGTGGGGACAGGGAAGTTCCCTTAAGCTCCAAGAAAGCTGGCTCCAGCCCCTTCATAACCAATTTTCCCTTGAGCATCTGGCCTAGACTTCTCAGGTCCCCTGGCCGATCGCTCTCTATAAAGAGTAGGGTTCTCCTCCTCTACCAACCTATCTCTGTGCTAAGAAGGATGGGTGGTGGACAGAGGGACCAATGTGGAGGAACTCGGCACTGCGCCGGGTCGTTTACAATGAAGGGACCTCCTCTGTAATCACGGACTCTGAGGTCTGCGAGGGTGGGAAACACCTGTTTTAGACCTCCGGCACATTTATTTCTAGATTTCATGCTCCAGGCAGTACCTGCTAGAGCCGTCAGCCCTGCTGAGTAAACCCAGCCCTGGGTCTCTTTCCATGGTAGCTCCAACACCTCACCTGAGCCACAGGACTCATTCGTGTGAGCTGTCCAGCCCCCATCCCTGCCAGGGAGGGGCTGAACCTCTACCCTGTTTCTGTTAAGTCAGAAGTCAAAGGTCCAGGGCCGGGAGGCCAGTCTTCCCAGCCAGCAGGGGAGAAAGAAAGAGACAATGCCGCAGCTTGGCCAGCACGGCCCCCAGGAGTGGGTGTAGTGCTTGGAAAGACATTCGAGGTTCCCCAGAGGCGACCAGATAGTCACATCTTCCTACCAGAGGATCCTCACTCGCAGGCATGAAGCCCTCTCCCTTCCAGACTCATTGGGGAGCCCCGAGCCCCCTGCTCTTTGTACCATCCCCTCTTCTTGCCAGCGCCTCTTTCCGCCCTCCCTGACCTGCCTCCTGATGGGGGACCACCCCAGTCCCATAATGCCAACACTGCCGTCCGAGCCCCTGCGGTGGGTGGCAGGTGGGCCAGGGGATGGGGCGGGGCAGGGGCGGGGCAGGGATAAAAACCTTTCATCGGATTGGGAGCTGTGAGGTTCCGCGAGCAGATCATTGAGAGCATCGCGTGCAGTTTATCTTCCTCTTCCTCATCATCGTCCACCGAGGCCGCGCGGCTGGCCGCTAGGTGGTGGTAGTTAATAGTGACTGCTCAAAGAGAACAGCGAGAGAGGCAGAGGCATGAGGACCTGGTCCTGGCAGGAGGCACCAGACTCCCTCCTTACAAGGAGGGGACCAGGGTCTGGGTCGCCTCAAACCTGCTGGGCACTGAGAACGGGCTTGGGGGACCGAGAGCTGTCTGGATGATTTACGGGGGAGAGTGTGGAAGAGAGTGAGGGGAAGACGGCAGCTCCAGAGCTCCCCTGGAGGAGGCCCTGTCCAGGAAGAGCAGCAGACGGAGAGCTGACGGGGGGAGTAAGGGGAGTGAAAGACAGGGACCAGTGGGGACAGGCAGGCGGCTCAGGAGCTCCCTAGCCCTGGCCAAAGCAGGGCACGACTATTGGCAGACGGATCCCGATCGTTCTTCAGCTCATATCAGAGTCAGGCTGAAGCAAATCTGCAGGTTACCCCAGATCCCCCTCCTCAGACGTGAACCCCAACCTCCTCAAGGTCTGCCCAGCGCTGCACTTGAGCAGAGCCTCAGTCACTCCGCCGGGTTCCACCTCCCAGGGCCCTGGCTCGCCCTCTGGGGGTGCAGTCCTTGAAGCAAAGTGACCAGAACTGGGAGATGCCAAGGCTTAAAGAGGGGACGTGGAGACTGAGTCATCTCAGCCGCACAGCAGCCCAGGATTAAATGCCAGCTTTGCAAACACATTCTGACACAAGGCACGGTTCGTAGTTAGGCACCTCTGGGAGGGGGACCACCGCGGCTTGGGCCCATCAGTCCTGCTGGGGCCATCTGGGCTATGGCTGTGTGCTTGCCATCTCGGTTGTCCGTCTGCTAGGACAGAGACAACTCCCTGACAACTTCTGGCACCAGTTAGGAAATTTAGGGAGCAGGTAGTTCAGTTGGCAATAAATGCTCCGTGCTGGTAAATCCTCGGACCTCACCCCCAAGACCGGGGACTCTGGCCCTGAGAAACCTATAAGGGGCAATGGCACTCACACCAGAAAGGGAAATCCGGTGTTGGCGGATACCTACCCACAGGCCCCATGGACCCAAGGGTGTGCGTTCAGGTGCGGCAGGACCCATGAGAGCCAAGCCATCTCTCAGCACCCCCAGTCCCCAAGGTCCCCCAGCCAGCTCCAAGTTTCACCTTCTTCAGGTGCACCCCTACTTCAGCTAAAGCTCCTCTGACCAGTAGCTGGTCCGAGGAGGGCTCTGGCTCTAGGGGAGTCAGTGAACAATTTGCACCATGCAAAAAGAAGCACTGACCCTGCACCCAGGCTGCCTTGTGGAGGTCAGGCCGTGGGCCAGGGAGGAATGGAGTTCTCCAACTTCTCTTTATCTAGTCTCACCACATTTTTTTTTTCTTGGGCCAGGGCTGGAAAGGCTAAGAGAATACTGTACGATATTGGCTGAGCCAAGAATCTTGGGGTGACGAGGTGGGGGAAGACAGGTAGGTAGAAGAGAGGCAGCAGCTTCTCAGAGGGATGATCTGCAGGGGAAGGTCTGGTGAGAGGCTGAGTAATGAACCGCTCCTCTCCACCTGGCCTGGTCAGTGAGTGGACCCTGCCTGCTACGCCTCCTGGGTTAACACTGCACTCCGCTGCCTCCCTGAGCGTCTTTCTCGCTTCCTCCATGGATGAAGCTTGAGACACTCACTGTGCTCGTGCCTGTGGCCGGGGTAAATGATCCGGAACACGTAGTCTGTGGCCCACCCGGTGCCCATCTCCTCCACATCCACGGTCCGTATGCTGCTGCGTTTCCGTAGCTTGGGGAACACTTTCCCCTATGGAGGGAAGGGTGGGTGGTCGGCCTGTTCAGGGCAGTGTCTGATCCAAGGTCCCACCCAAGGCAGCCACTAAGAACTCCATGTGGGGAAAGGAAGGACGTGAGCAGAGAACCCCCCTCACACATCCCTTTACTCAGAGTGTCCCAAGCCCTGAGGTACCTTCCCCTGCTGCGTCCAGAGTGGGGGCTCTAGCTGGCCTCGGGGCAGCAGCCCATTCTCCAGGCAGGACAGAAAGGACAGCAGGTGTCCTCCCTGTGGGAAGTGCAGCGGTGGCCTCTGGATGCCATCCTGGCTCACCAGCACGAGCGTGCCGCCACTCTCTGTGGGGTGTACACGGGTGGGTGAGGCTAGGCCTCCCTGAGACCCCTTGGTCATCACCACAGCCCAGTCAGCCAGGCCTCCCAACTGGGTGCATGGGCATGACAGGAGGAGGACAAGACATCCAATGGGCCGTGCACGGTATGTGGCCGGGAGAGGGCAGTCTCTCTCTCTCCTCAACCCTGTGCCCAGGACAAGGGAGGCTCACTTTGCTGGTGGCAGTGGATGCAGACGATCTGACTGAGGGGGACAACCAGGGCATAGTCCCAGTAAACGCTGGAAAGGAACCAGATCGATGTCACTGTGTTGCAAGGCCTGTCGTCCCGCTTTCTTCATTTCCCACCGCCAAACCCTGTAAAACGACCCTGAAGACAGGAGGACCGTGGCCGAGAAGTGACCTCAGCCAGCCATGTCCGTCTGGGCCCCTGCTGTCATGGCACAGAGCCTGGCAGTCTCAGCTGCCTAAAGCTTGGCTCGGGCAAACCTCTTCATGCCCAGCCTGGCTTGATCTTAGAGAGCTTGGGAATCTCTCCAGGCAGCCTATTCCTGCAATTCTTGGCATCGGGATAAGGAGTGAGTCCTGCCTCCCGGAGCGAGCGGAGTCTGTCCACCCCCCTGCCTGGAGTCCCAGAGCCCCCACCTTTTCTCCAACTCGGAGTCCCCCAGAGTCCCGTTCATGAGCTGGTTGGGGGTCCACTTCAGAGTTAGGCTCTCTGCAGACTGGTGCAGGGAGAGGTAGCCAGGGACAGCCTCCATGTCCTCCTTCTATGGGGAGGAGACACAGCAGAAGGCAGAGGTGACAAGGTGCTGAGGCTCCCAGGAGAGGCCTATGAGACATAAGCTCCCAGCAGGAGCTGGGGAGCCTGAGCTAGTAGTCACAGGATCCTGGAGTGGAGGCCAGGAGGAAGGACGGGAGAACATGAGCCACACGCAGATGTGGGCATCTCCTCTCCCCGGCTGGCCTCGTGCTACTGGCCCTGTCCTGTCAGCCTCCCGGACGCCAGGTATTTCCTGGGCCAGCCGTACCCAAGCCAGGTGTTCACCCTGCCTGCCGCTTGCCATTCCCACCTTTGGACAGCCTGGTTCTCAGCGAGCAGGGCAGATGCTAACTAACTGAGTTGGCTCCTGCCAACTCAAGGCTGGGCACGAGGCATGTGAAACTGTGAAGTGAGGGGTAGGGCCCTTCTCCCCCCTTCTCTCTAGTCAAGCCTCTGAGGAAGGGGACTTTCCAGTCAGGGGAAAGTTCCAGTCCTGGGCCTTTCAGAAGAGGGAGAGGGGGTGGGCATTAAGTTCGCTTACCGGCTGCACCAGCACGTTGTTCTTGCCATAGAGCAGGCGTGTCCTGGAATTCTGGTGCAGGGACTCCACATACTCACGGGCGCAGGCAGCCAGCCTGTCTTCTGACGCACTGCCACTTGAATGCCGCTTCCGAATCTGGGCAGAAAGGCACAGCTCAGCGCCCAGCCCTGCGAAATCCGCCTCAGACAACCTGAGGCCTCCATGCAGAGCCTCTCTACCTGACCCAGGGGTCCATTCTGTCCGGGGTCTGCTCTCGGCCGCCCTCTGCTCTCCAGCCATGGACCAGTGATAGGCTCCTGGCATTTATATAAGTGCCAGCAGGGATAAATGGCTCTCCTGAGGTAGCCACGACCTTGGTGCATCTCTAAGGTCCAGCCTGTGTCTGCAAGGAACATGGAGGCCAAGCTGCCCTTCCCTACAGGCCCATGGGCATAGCCTGGATAAGTATAAGGGGTGGGGAGAGGGATACCTACTCCTAGGGCTGGGCGCTTTGCAGGGGAGTCCTGGCGACTGGGGGGACCCCGGATACGGTGCCTCTGGACCAGCTCATCAGCAGAGGGGTCAGTCCAGTAGTGATCAGCTGTCTTGAGCTTGGTGTACTCCAAGGCACAGGGTCCCACTGTGAAGACAGGGACAGTTAGCACAGATGGTGCCCCCTCAGCACCTGCCCCTCAGCCCCCACTGGCCCAGCACGGGCCTCTCTGCTCTCAGCTCACCTAGAAGAGAGGCCAAGATGGGGCCAAACACAGGATCTGCCAGTAAAGCCTCCTTCTCGTAGTACTTGCTGCCAGGGGGAGAGACAGACTCATTCCAGGGCAATCAAGCCCACCAAGTACGGACATCCCCACAAAGACCCTTTCGTGTGAGTCACTAAGAAGAAATGAGTCCACAAGGACTGAGCTTTGGAGGGTGCCCTGTGTGGTCTATGCTTTCCGGGTGCTAGAGGGGAAGACGGGCATGCCTATACACTGCTGGGGACAATCACGCATGCTGAGGGGGAGGGCTGAAGGACTGCTCAGGAGGTGAGCCCCAGGGAGGGGCTGCTTGGGGGATGGGGCAGTCACCTGCAGTTCTCCACCAGGTACTGCATGACCCTGTCCAACACTTTCTCGATGAGCGCTGTGCGCACCCATATGTGCTTTAAGGCCTGTAGGCTGAGAGCTGGGCCCTTCCCGCTGGCAGAGCCCTGTCTCCGCAGGGCATCCTGGTTGCCTGCTAAGGGTTTCCTGCAAAGAGAGGGTGGGCTTCAGGAGTGGAGGGCCTGGGAGTAAGCCCCAGATAGGTGGTGTTAGGAGCAGAGTTTGGTGCCCCAAGAACCCAGAGGACTGACTAAGATGAGGGGTTGAAGTGGGGCCTTGTGTCCAAAAGGAGCCACCCCCCCACCCTTAGGCTGGTCTCTCACCCAAGGGACCCTGCAAGAAATGAGCCCAGGAAGCCAACCTGGGAGGGAGCAAATGACAAGTGCAAAGAGCAGAAGGGAGTGATGGCAGGAGCTGGCCCAGGACTCACCTGCCCTCTACTTGCTGCTGCAGCTCCTGTACCTTGTGGCAAATCTCCCCAGCCACTGGGCATGTCTTTCCCACCTTGGTGAACAGGGCCGCCATCTTGTCACTGCGCAGGAAGCCCGCAGCACGGCGTCTCAGCTGATGTAGGAGGCAAGCCTCCACTGCACCTGAGCCACAAGGAAAACCAGCACCTGAGCCTGGGCACGAGGGGGAAAGGGAGAAACACTCCTCTTCCAGGAGTGGGAGGAGGAGGGAGAGGTTGGGAGGAGGGGGAGAGGTTTCAGTCAGAGGCAGGCCAGGGAGGACCTGCAGGGGCTGACATGCCATACCATCCCTCGCCTGGTGGGCACATGCCTCCTGTGTGCAGCACTGCCCCAGCACTGTGAGGACCAAAGCTGCCAGTTCCAGTGGCTCCTCCCCCCGCCCACGAGGGCAAGCATGGACAGCACCGACAGGACAGGAGATGCAGGGAGCACACGGCCCAGCAGCCCTCCCGGAAAGCATGGATGATGTGGTTGCTAAGGAACAGGGCTATGGGAAGGAGGTGAAATATGGATGAGGCCACTACAGAGATCAGACCCAACAGCGGCTCCTGAATTATTGATGAGCCCTGCAGCCGAGAGAGATTTCTATTTCCCATGCTGGGAGGATTTCCCTTCACTCATTCATGTGTTTAGGGGCTAGGCTTATACTCTCCATCTGGATCCTGCAGGGAGGAAAGGACTTTGGGGGAAAAGGGTGGGGAGTTGCCCCAGCCATGTGTAGAGTCTAAAAATATTAGTATGTATGGGCGGGGGGGTGCTCGGCCATTATGAGGGAAAGGCCCAGAAAGGGGAAGGGAGTTGATCACAGTCATGGAGTGGCAGAGCCAGAACCATGACCCAGGACCTCAAACCCTGGCCCAGTCCCTTTCACTTCCTCCAGGTGTGTTGGGGGGCCCACAGGTGGGAGGAGGAGCGCTCCCCTCATGTCACAGGTGCTCTTTCTTTTTTTTTTTTTTAAAGATTTTATTTATTTATTTGAGAGAGAGAATGAGATAGAGAGAGCATGAGAGGGGGAAGGGTCAGAGGGAGAAGCAGACTCCCCGCTGAGCAGGGTGCCCGATGCGGGACTCGATCCCGGGTCTCCAGGATCATGACCTGAGCCAAAGGCAGTCGCTTAACCAACTGAGCCACCCAGGCGCCCACAGGTGCTCTTTCTATACGGATTGACAACAGTGCTCTGCCGCAGATCGGAGTCAGAACAGGGTCTGGAGCTTAGCACGGCCACTCACCGCCCTGGGAAACGTGGGGGAAAACACTCTGAGCCTGTTTTCATCTACAAAATGGGGCTACTTCTCAGGACTGGCATGAAGCGTTGCATGGGACGAACGGGGTAAACTCCATGCACGAGTCTGGCTCCCAGAAAGCACTCCGTCCTTGTTGGTTCCCGAGTCCTCAGCCCTTTTGGGCGAGATCCTGTTCCACAGTTAACCTGCAAGGGCTGCGTTTTTGCAAGACCTCTCCCTGGCAGGAAGAGGATAGGGGGGCCACAGGCTGCCCAGGGGTGGGTGGAGATGCCGCTCTCTCAGGAAGACAGGAACTAAGGCCCCATCAACTTGACTGTGACTAGTGTTGTTAGAATATGAAGCCTGGCCTCAGGAAATAACCACTTTCCCAGGCTCTCACCTGGTTTTTGTTCTCATTTTCAGTAACTGACAGGCAGTCACTGCTGTCCTTAGGAGTTTTGTCTGGGGGCACCTGGGTGGCTCAGTCGTTAAGCGTCTGCCTTCAGCTCAGGTCATGATCCCAGGGTCCTGGGATCGAGCCCCACATCGGGCTCCCTGCTCCACGGGAAGCCTGCTTCTCCCTCTCCAACTCCCCCTGCTTGTGTTCCTGCTCTCGCTGTGTCTCTGTCAAATAAATAAATAAACCTTTAAAAAAAAGAGTTTTGTCTGGCCCTCTCTGGTACTGAAGTCAAGAAGTTGGAAAGAATCCCGGGGACTGACCTGGATGCTGGACCAGGTAAGAGCATCCCAAGGGAGGGGAAACAAGGCAGGACCCTCCCTCTTCTAGGAGCTTCCTGCTGGGCTCTTCCCTGCTCAGGCCTCAGAGGACTTTATTTTACAAGGCCCAGCTTTTCCCTCACAGCATGTTCACACATGTATGTGCACAAGTGTATACAGATATACCTATACACATATCATGTGTGTATGGGGCATGTGGGAGAATCTCTACTTGTGTCCACATACTCCACTCCATGACTGTCCCCTTGGTCCCTGGAGGTCCTGGGTGGCCCTGGTCACTTGGTCCTGGGGTTGCAGCACCTGTAGGAAAGTGGTGGCCATTTCCTGGGATTGCACTCCCTGTTCAGAGTGGGAGAGAAGCAGCACTGAACACGGCCAGAGTGGCAGGAGGTGGCACCAGTCCTGGAGGGATCATGTGCCTCAGTGATGTGACTAACTGCTGGCATAATGAGCCATTAGCCTTCCCACCTTCCCCAGGAGATTGCAAATGCAGCCAGGCTGGGGAGCCTGGGAATGGTGGGTAGCAGCGCTCCCATCCCGCCTGGCCTCCCCCACACTCTCAGGCAGCCTATGAGCACAGGCATTAGGGTTCTCTGGGGTGAGCAGAGGCATCCCTCAGCAATTACAGCAAGTAGAGAATATCGAGAGAAGCCCAAGCATCATGCCCAGGACCATCCTGCTCACCCCATAGCCCCTAAGTCCCTTCTGTGAAATGTAGGCAAGGTGCCAGGCAATATCTGAGGAAGGAGAAATCTTTACCTTCCAAGCAATGTAAACAACCCTCTATGCCAGGTATTCTTAACCCAGTTCCAAGGGCTCCTTGGCCAGTGACTGTTCAAACTATACTTGTCCTTCCCCATTCCCACAGGGCTGTCTGCCCCTTAGTCCTCCAAAAGTCAGCACATGCAATGAAAAATATTGCGTGCAGCATGCAGAGAAAATAGTAATAACAATAACACTAATAATCATTGAGAACTACTATCCTAAGAGGAAAATCATCGGTGTGCTCCAGCATGCTTACCTGAGTGTTTTTCTGGATACAGTATCTATGATTTTTAGCTTCTAAAAGGGGTACTTGATCCCCAAAAGCTTTAGAATCCTTGCTCTAAGACTTTTGGGTTGAGCTGAACCACAGACAGCTACACTGGTCAAAACTCAGAGGTGCAAGTATAAAGACTCTCCCTGCCCCACAATGTACAGCGAACACCACTCAGAACTCAGTTGCAGCGCCATCAGCAATGAGGTCCAATTCTCTCGCTGCCCTTGCTCCCCAGGGAGGGCCTCTCACAGACTGTCAAGCACCCCTTCCCAGGAGAAACCATCCAGAGGCCCATGCCTCGCCTTTCCTGACCGAACCAGAGCACCAAGCAGAACTCCAGCACCTTATTCCGCTTTCTGCCCCAGACTGCCACCATGACCCCTCCCCAGGGTAGAAGGCTGTGGCAGGAGATGGTCATCATGGCTTAAGCACCAAGTCAACCCATCCCATCCTCCTTCTGTTTTTTTTTAAAAGATATTATTTATTTATTTGTCGGAGACAGAGAGACAGAGACAGAGAGAGAGAGAGAGGAAGAGTACAAGCAGGGGGAGGGGCAGAGGGAGAAGCAGGCTCCCTGCTGAGCAAAGAGCCCAATGCGGGACTCGATCCTAGGACCCCGGGATCATGACCTGAGCCGAAGGCAGACGCTTAACCGACTGAGCCACCCAGGCGCCCCACCCATCCTCCTTCTAAGTGAAGGCTCAGGAACCCCTGTTCCACTAGGTCCCGGTACCACCTACAGCAACCCTAGATCCACCAGAAGAGGGGTGAGACATCCCTGACATCATCTAGCTCATTTCATATGGGACAAATGTGTACTAGTTAATACAAATCAACACTATTTTTGGTCATTGGTTGTACTGGAAAGGTTTGGGTGAATAAAGAGAAACAAAACAGAAAGACATGGTTCAATAAGCACAACCCTCTCACTCCTCACCTTGGTCTTCCAGTAGAACTTTGGAGCTATGGTGCCAGATGAGCCCATGGTACCCTCTCTACTCTGTCATCCCATCCCCCTGACAAGAAGGCTCAGGGAACTACAAGAACCTTGCTGTGGACATCTCTCCCAAAAGCCCTGGCACCATCTTCCCGGAGAAAAGCTTGGACTGATAGGCCGAGACTAGCCCTGGAACTTTCCCTCACCAACCTCTGATGTCCCAATAAGGTCTATTAAGTTACGGGGCTTAACAAATGCTAAATGGGCTGGAGATCACAAGTGCTAACAGAAGCCTCTAGGGCCCCTTCCCACAAATCCTTACACACTGATTTAACCATTCCAAGGAGTCCAGTTTAGAATAGAGGAGACACTGGTAGACAGAGATAGAAGGGACCCGGGAAGTTACTAGATCTTCTCAGACCTCGCTGTGGGGACAGCTGACTGGCACCATGCACCACTCCTGGGAAGACAATGTGGTACTGTCCATCAGTAGTGCAGATAACCTCTGACCTGGTAACCCCTCTTCTAAGAACCTAGTCCACAGATATACCTGCAAGAGACTGGAAACTATCCTCATGTCCATCAGTGGGGACAGGTTAAGTAAATATGGTGTATTCACACAACGGATTATTATACAGTTCTGAAAACGAGGGAAGATGCTTTCTAGGAACTAACAATGAAAAGTTTCCTAAAGCAAGATGCAGGGCAGTGTGATTGCATACCTTTTCATTACAAAAAGGGTGTGTATGGGGGAAACAAAGAATATAATTTCTTTTACTAGGATAAAAAATTCTGGAAGGATGCATAAGAAGCAAAAGTGGTAGCGGTTACCTGGGGGGAGATGGGTAAGTAGAGGGAAAGTGCGATGTGAATGGAGCCAAGTAAAGGAGTAAACTTTACACCGTATAACTTCTGTACAGTTTTGATTTATGAACCAGGTAATATATTATCAAATCAGAATAATAATTATAATAAACAGGTGACCATTCCAACCCAGATACCATGATTCTATTATGAGATGATGCTACAAACTTTCTCTAGCCTGGAGGTGAATCAAAACTCACAAAACCCAGAAAGGCTGGGTCTGTCCATGGGCACCCAGTCCTTCACCAGCTCCCTCAGCAATCCCTCCCAACTGGCTTGGTTCCCCACCCCCACAAGAGCACCAGGGCTCTGCTTAGCGTAGCCACAGGTGATCTGCGCTAAGGCAAGGACCAGAGAAAATTCAGTGGGCTGGGACAAGCTGTGGTATCTCCAGGGCCCATAAGAATGGACTAAAACGATGGCTGCCCAGGACATGCAGCAGTGGTTGAGAAGGGTCCTCCAACAGCCCAGGGAGCTTCAGCAACAACCCTGGCTCTCACATACATACCTATTTTAAAATTGCGCTCAGCAGCCAAGGGGCCTGGTAATAGAGGGATCCACCGAATGGCCTTCGGAGAACTAGGCCAGTTGGTTGAGACACAGGGACACTGCATCCAGAGTCAGCACAGCCTGACATGAAGGCTAAGCCCAAGGCTCTGAGCCAAGAAGGGATGGTAACGGGAAGAGCAGGCTGCTCGCCCACCTCTGCTGGCTGCCATCTGTGCAACGGGGGAGTTGGGTGGTTGTAGTTTCCATAGAGAATCCAAGTGAGGAAAGTGAGGGGTGGAGCAGTCAGCCACAGGTGGCTGGTTTGGATCCTGGAGTTTTTGAGGATACTACTTAGAGCAGAATTTTTATTTTTAAAAATTTTTATTATTATTATTATTATTTTTTTAAGATTTTATTTATTTATTTGAGAGAGAGAGTGAGAGAGAGCACATGAGAGGGGGGAGGGCCAGAGGGAGAAGCAGACTCCCTGCCGAGCAGGGAGCCCGATGTGGGACTCGATCCCGGGACTCCAGGACCATGACCTGAGCCGAAGGCAGTCGCCCAACCAACTGAGCCACCCAGGTGCCCTAAATTTTTATTATTATTAAAAATATTTTATTTATTTATTTGAGAGAGAGAGTGTGCGCATGAGCGGGGGGGTAGGGGCAGACTCCCCGCTGAGCAGGGAGCCGGATGCGGGGCTCAATCCCAGGACCCCAGGGTCATGACCCCGAGCTGAAGGCAGATGCTTAACCAACTGAGCCACCCAGGCGCCACTTAAAAGGGTAATCCCTATGCTCAACGTGGGGCTCAAACTCACGACCCTGAGATCAAGAGGCGCATGCTCCACGAGCTGAGCTAGCCGGGTGCCCCCAGAGCAGAATTTTTAAAAGCTGAATGGTTTGGATGCAGCAGCCTCTCTGGAGGTAAAGGAATGGGTGGGATGGGCAGCCTTTTTTTTAAGGCGGAACTTCCTCCAACTGCCAATGGGAGAAATCAATATTTTGTCTGTAGCAGATGAAGTGGGAAGAGCAAAGGGGAGAGGGCAGGCATCCCCCACCTCTGTCCTCCCCACTTCCCTGGCTGGCTATTTCCACCCAGGATCTACAGCAGCTGTTTTGACCCGGAACGAGCATTTCTATGGTAACTAGAGTATATTTTCTGTCTGCCGGCACTAGTAACGCTGACTGCTTCAGCTTTCAGGGGCAGTCAGCCTGGTTCGATGCCCTAAGACAAGAAAGCAACTCTCCCATTCAGACTTTCTTCGTGAGGAGAAAGCACTGCCCTGATAATCCAGAACCTGGCAGGTGAGGAAAATGAAATTCCTCCCACATACATCTATCTTCTTCGCCCCGATGGAGACACAGGGCAGAATCTGCATGGACAGCACTCACAATGGCTTTCCAGGGAACCGGGCCAGTGCTGGCCTCGCTCAGCTCAGCGAGGACCCACTGTCTCCCAGAGTATCTCTGAACACCCCGAGTCCACTGTTCGGTGACCTGAGCCATGTCTCCACAAGGGCCAACTGCTCCGCAATGCCCCACACCTCAAGGCTCCTCTCCTAGGTAGGCCACACGGGTGGACCCATCCCTGGTAGCACGGGCTTTGGAGCCAGACGGATATGGCTTCAAACTCTGGCTCCTTTCCCTACTAGCTATTTGACTTTGTGCAAAGCACTAAATCTCTCTGAGCTTCAGCTGCAATGAGGGAAAGGAACAGGTCCCATCTCAGTAGGTTTTGAGTGACTACAAGCAACAGGCTATGCAGAAGTGCAAAAGGCTCCTTTATTACTTCTCAGGTACCCTGAAGGTGATCATTAGCATTGGTGTCTTTCTCCCTGCACCCCTGCCTTTTTCCTGTCCCTACAGATGGTCTGGCTGTGCTCCTCTCTAAGGCACCCTGTCTACCTACACATTGGGTTTTAGCCCCTTTCACCTCTCAAGAACATCATTCCAGCAAACACCACTTCTCTTCCCTGTATCTTTAATGTTTTCCCATTAGGTTCTTCCCATTTGTACATAAACATTCTGTAACTTCTCCAACTTAAAACAAAAACAAAAAAACCCCACCACCACTACCACCTCCCTTGGCCCTATATCCCCATTCAGGTATTGAACCATTTAGCTGCTCCCCTTCATGTAAAATTTCTCAGGAGAGTTGTCTATACTCCCTATATCTCTTCCTCCTCTTTAAAAAAAAAAAACAAAAAACTTCACTATGGAAAATTCCAAATATATACAAAAGTAAAGAGGATGACAGAATGAACACCATGTACCCATCACCTAACTCAAGCAGTGGTCAAGTCATGACCCATCTTGTTTCAGCTATACCACCCCCAACTGCTTTTTCACTTATCCCCAGGTTATTTTGAAGCAAATTTTAGATATCATATATTTTTATCTATGACTACTTCAGTAGGTATCTGTAAAAGATGACTCTTTAAAAAAGAGATATATAATACCTTGATTGCACCTACAAAATTAATAAAAATTTCTTAATATTATTGAGTTCCTGGAGTTCAAATTTCTCTAATTGTTTAGATGCTCCAAACTCTCAGAAACATGGATTCTCGAATGAAATCCTGGAGCAGGTTCTAGAAGGCTTGATGGGGAAGGTTATAGGATCACTTTTTTTTTTAAAATTCCAATGTAATTAACATGCGATGTTATATTAGTTTCAGATGTAAAACCTACCGATTCAACAGTTCTATATATTATTCAGTGCTCACCATGGTAAGTGTCCTCTTAATCCCCTTCACCTATTTCACCCATCTCCCCACCCTGTAGGATCACTTTGAAGAACAAAGTAGAAAGTTGCTGGTGGTGGTGATGATGATAGCGGCAACATTTACTGAGCACCTACTGTGTACCTGGCTCCATGCTGTGTGCTTTACCTGTGTCACTCCGTTGGTCCTCACATCAACCCTCTGGGGTAGGTTCAGAGCTGCTGAGTAACCGGCCATGGTCACACATTTAGTGTCTGGGCTACAGACCACCACCATAGGCCCACAGCCTCGTCCCAATGCAGGGTGAGAGGAGTCACTTCCCCACAGGGGCCTTCCTTCCTATTCGATTTTTTGCAGGTGAAAGGCAGAAGCCAGATACCCTGAGAATGAGCTGTTCATTCAGTATGGGTGGGAAGAAGAGAGAAGGAATCCCTTTCACAGACTAAAAACTGCCTGGAGTCTGAATCTCAGCATGTGCTGAAATAGCTCTGGCTGCAACGTCTCAGGTGAGAGGCAATCCTTCCAGAGCACCTGCTTCTCTCCCAGCTCATTAGCATCCCCTCACCATTCCCCAGAGGAGCTCACCGCAGCCGACCTTCCAGTCTAATGAAAGCTGCTTAGCAACCGGGAGCGGGTTGTTAATAAAGCCCTGCTGCTCTTCCCAGCTCCACAGACTCCACCCCTGTCTCCCATCACAGCCCATCTTCAGCCCGAAGCAACAATCCGCAGATTGCGGATGTGCGCAGGGAGAGCTGGGACCCCAGTGACTGAGGGGCAGGACTGACCTGGGCCTGGGCCCTGCCCCCAATGCCTTGCGTGCGGAGCGGAAGAGACATTACGAGTCTGAGAACCTGCTGTGCCAGGCCAGCTCTGTAAACCTGTTTTACCCAGCAAAGGTTAAAATCCAAACTCAGTGCCCAATCAGAGCAGAGCACACAGAAATACTGTGGAGGCAGCCACACCTAGCCGTGAGCCCGAGGAAGGGCAGATCCAGAGAAATGGCGGCTTCTCCAGTGCTCAAGGGTTGATGCCTGAATTACCTCAGATCCCTGACGGGAAGAGAGTAAAGTGTCCTCTTTAAGCATTGTATATTATTATTACAAATGCAGAGTTCAAAGGCGAAATCTGGGACAGTTTGGTGTTTAACCTAACCTTGAGTTGCCCAAAAGCAAAAGTTAAAAGCACCATGGGACACATGACTGGCTCAACAGGAGGAGACTCTTGATCTTGGGTATGTGAGTTTAAGCCCTACGTGGGGTACTTATAAAATAAATAAAACTTAAAAAAAGTTAAAAGCACCTTGCCCTTGGGGTAGGAGGTGGCAGGAGACATCAGCTTACATCTGGGGATTTAAGAAGCCACAGGAAAAACAAGGTGCATTAATTTGATTCAACAGTAGGTCTTTATATTAAACATTTCAAAGACCATTTTATGAAATGAAATGCAAACTTGACAAGCCTTTTTAAGATAAAAAAGTGAGATATCAGAGACCCCTTTCCTACAGTGGTGGGTTTGGGCCTACTCCCCAAGCCCCAGCCTCTGGCTGCGGGCCTGATCCTGACAGCCATGCTGTGTGGTTGGAGAACAGCACACAGAGAAGCCCTCCCCACTGCCAGCCAGGGCTTGCCCAGCAAAGCTTCCTCACAAGGTTTCCACCTATAGGGGCCTGACCAGCTTCTGGACAAACAGGTTTAGGAACAACCACAGCACACACACAAGAAACACACACTTCTCGCCAGTCCTGGGAGTCTGCCTCCTCCCGTGGGTAATAGAAACAGGGGTCTGGCACAACTTTCCTGGGTTTGCCCAGGGTCAGGGCTCGCCCCCGGGATTCTTCAGTTCCATTTCTAAGGCTCTCCAGGAAGAGTCTTGTTTCCAGTTCAAGTATCTCTACTCGAAGGAAGCTGAGAGCAGCTCATCTTGCCGAGGCCCTGCCCTCCCCTGCCAAGAACAGAGGGGCCCAGGGCCCCAGTGCTCTCCAAGGCTCTAGGGAATGTGGCCACTCCGTGGTTAATCCAACCTCCACAGCTTTTGCTCTGCTCAGATCTCTCAGTACCTTCTCTGCACTCCAATTCCTCCCAGAACAAAGTTGAATTCTGGATGTGGTTGGGACAACAGCAGGACCCAGTATAAGACTGGATCTACTTCAGACTAGAAATGCATTTCTGAGCATTTGCCCAAGGGTAAAGGAGACTGGCACATCAAAATCTTCAAAAAACCAAAGGGGTGCAGTTTTCCATCAATACATCTCTATTCTTTCCTCTACCTCCTCCCAAAAATCCCTGATTATGATTCTCTTGTACGATGCATGTAAATGGCTTGCAGACAGGAAAAAAGTTTGATAGACACTGCTTTAAACATACCTTATTTTGAGCCCAAATTGGGATTTACCTCACCACTGAATACCAATTTTGACAAAGCCCAAGGATTCCTTTTTCCATGGGCTTGACTTAGCTTTATACTGTTGGCAACCCCTCCTGCTAACATTCCCCTCAGTGACAGCACTGAGCCCAAGGCAGGGGCAGCAAAACTGGCAGAGGCTTGGAGATGCCTTTTGTTTGGCCCACACGTTTTTTAAAAATGGGAATTTTGGGATGCCTGGGTGGCTCAGTCCATTAAGCATCCAACTCTTGATCTCAGGGTCATGAGTTCAAGTCCCGCATTGTGCCCCATGCTGGGCCTGGCGCCTACTTAAAATAAATAAAAAAATAAATACATAATGGGAATTAGTTGTCAATCTTTGAAAATAAAAACCCAGACTTATGGCTTCTCTAAAATAAAACAAAGGCCATGGCAAGGCTGGGCTGGCATTCCTGCAGGAGCTGAATGGTGGCAAAGCAATACTCAGTTCACCCCAGATCCCACCACCACTGCCTGCAGTCTCACACCCAGACAGCTTCTTGTGTGGACTGTTCTCATCTGATTGTGGACATTTAAGTTTGCACTGGCAGACCTAAGGCACCTCCTGAGATCCAGCAGAACCCTGGAGACTTGGGTCTATTTCACAGACCCCTGTTCTGTTTCAGCAACTACAACTGGCTGAAAGTAGAAGTATCATTCCTTTTGAGGGTAGTATCTCTGCCTGCTAGAAAGAGCCCTGGGCTTCCAGGCAGGAGACAAAAGTGAAAGCTCCACTGCTTCCTGTGGGCCCCTGGACTGATCAGAGGAGAGCTGACAGTTTGCTCATCCTAATTGGCCTGAATGTGAGATACCCACAACTCTTCTCCCTGCCTCTCTTTCCCCTATTCCCCCTTGGCCACCCACATGTGGTGCCCACGCACAAGCTGTTTGTGCTATTTTATTGTTTTCTGTATTTGTTGTATGTGGTCTGGATGAGGAATTAAGCCATGCATAACTGGGCCACCAGCAGAGCCCTTCTGGTGACAACGACAGATAGTGGCTGATGTCAGGGGCACACAACACAGGTGGAAAGGAGTAGAGTTCTTAATATTCTTCGAAGCCACTTATTGCAGACTACCATGCTTCTCCCCTAATGTAGGTTCTGCCTGAGAAAAGGTGAGATTAGATTGCTCCTTGTAACTCTGGGAATCATAACATCTCAAAGAATCGGGAAACTTACCCGAAAGGAAGATGGTGGGAACTCAAATCCTGCAAACTTAGTTTCAGCCTCAACATCCAAAGAAGAAGGAAAGATGGACATTTCCTGAGCTCTTACAGTGCTAGAAATGCTCACATGCATCATCTCAATCCCCACAAAAATTCCTTGAGATAGGAATCCGTCCTGTTTTTAGGGGAGCAAACTAAGGGTGACAGAAGTTAAGAAACTTGTCCAAGATGACGTAAATAAGCAGAGCACCAGGATTCATGTGAATCCTCAGTCTGTCACTCAGGCTCTGCTCACAGGTCATCTCTCCCCAGCTGCTCTCCCTCATCTCTCTGCTTTATTTTTCTTCATACCTTTATTACAGGATACATTTATATGCGCATTTGGTTTTCTCTCTCCCCACAAAATGTAAGCCCTTCGGGGCAGAGACTCTATCTTGTTATTGCTATTTCCCTATCTGGAGAACAGGATCTGGCTCATGGCAGACCCTCAGCATTTGTTGCTATACTGATGGTGGGCAGCTCTATCTGTCTCACCATGGTACTGTCAAACAGTGCTCTTTCCCTTATTTGCTCCTTTCGTTCCTTCCTCTCAGAATACACAACCTCCCTTCCAGAAATCCCAAACACCAATCTCAGAGGCCAAGGAAAACAACATAGAGATGGCAAGCTGTCCCCTCAGAAAGGGAGCTGAAAGGAAGATTGAATTCCTGGAAATCCAAGGAAACTCTATTGTAGGTAGAGACAGGCTTGCCCCTGCAAAGGCAGAAGTCTTCACAGTGAGGAGAAAGGGATGCTTCATTACTGACTTTTTCCTTTGTAAGGCGGGAGGGCTTTTGGCTTTCCCTCCTATCGTAGCCCATGTTGTTTTGCACCCAATCCAGTGCTTGGAGAGCTGGGATGCCAGAGCAACGCGGGTGGGATTAATTAGAAAGTAGATGTGGCACAGAAAGCACCCAAAACTACAAACCCTTCCCCCAAAGTTAAAGTAAAAATAAACTAGAGCAGTGATTCCCAAACCAGAATTACCTAGGTCAGTGGTTCTCAAGGTGTGGTCCCTGGACCAGCAGCATCAGAACCACCTGTCAGAAATGCAAATTCTCAGGCCAACCCCAGACCTACCAGAATCAGAAATTCCAGGGTTGGGACTCAGGAATCTGTGTTTTAACAGAGTCACTTCCGGTGACTCTGATGCACACAAAGGATCAAAGGAACTAGATATATGTAGATCCTTGGGCCCTGGAGATCCTGATTCAGTAGGTCGGGGACCAGGCCCAGGGAGATCTCAAATGTTTCAGAGTTGGATTCTAATTTGCAGCCATATTTGAAAACTACTAAACCTGAGGACTATTCTTTCCTAGGCCTAAGACAGTGTCTGCAGTTCTAAACCCACTTCCCACCGCCCCCAGTCACTCACCACACAGAGCAATGATGTGGCTGCTATCCTCATGCACAAACTTCCTGGTGACAGCCTCCTCCATGATTTGCTTCACCTGTGGACAAATGGGCAACATCTTATTTATTTTTCTGATCAAAGGCCTGTGGGCAAGTAAACGGCTTGGCCCTGCTCTCCTGGCCTGGATTCGGACACTTGCAGAATAGAGTACATAGGGATAGGAGGGGTGGGGAAGCAAAGTGTCTTCTTGGAAAGGCAACCAGGAAGAGAGATGTCATAAATCCAACAAGCAATCAGTGCAGATGTTTCAGTCCAGGAGGAAGTACCCCACTGTGGAGAAGGACAGGATGCCATTTGCTCATCTGTACTTAGCTGGAAAAGGGCTTCTGGGCAGATACACTGTACGTTAGGGACAAACTAGCTCACTACAGGGTATAGACAAACAACCTGCCCCTCATTTACTCCCTCTTCTCCAAGGTTAGGGTTCATCCAGGCCTCAGAGACACTCTCCACATGCTTGCAAGCCCAGCCTTCTTTCTGTCTCAATAAAATCCTGATGTTTTGGGTTCCTACCTGGATATAAAAGCTTCCAAATACCTTGTAAGATGAGCAGTCACATCTTTCTTTAGGAAAGGACTTTTAAAAAAACTACACGCACACAAAACTTTTTTATTAATGGATAGTAAAACTATAGAGAAAAATATATATCATAATTATACAGCTTGATGAATTTTCACAAGTTGAACACACCTGCCAAACCAAGACAGATGAAGAAACAGAACATGTGACCAGCACCCTCAAGCACCCACCACTGTCATACTTCCAGTCACTACTCCCTTCAAGGATTCCCGCTATCCTGACTTCTTTTATCATAGAGTTGTTTTGTGCGTTTTTATACTTTTTATAGATGAAATCAGTGTGTAGTGTTTTGTGACTGGGTTTCCTTTTTTTTTTTTTTAAAGATTTTATTTATTTGAGAGAGAGAATGAGAGAGAGAGAGAACATGAGAGGGGGGAGGGTCAGAGGGAGAAGCAGACTCCCTGCCTAGCAGGGAGCCCGATGCGGGACTCGATCCTGGGACTCCAGGATCATGACCTGAGCCGAAGGCAGTCGCTTAACCAACTGAGCCACCCAAGCGCCCCTTCCTTTTTTTTTTTTTTTTTAAAGATTTTATTTATTTATTTGACCGAGAGAGACACAGCCAGAGAGGGAACACAAGCAGGGGGAGTGGGAGAGGGAGAAGCAAGCTTCCCGCCAAGCAGGGAGCACAATGCAGGGCTCTATTCCAGGACCCTGGGATCAAGACCTGAGCCGAAAAGGCAGATTCTTAACCGACTGAGCCACCCAAGTGCCCCTGTGACTGGGTTTCTTTTGCTCTCTGGTATGATTGTAAGATGTGTTCATGTTGTATGTAGCTGTGGATCATTCATTCTCTATTGTGTTAACATAGCGCAATTGACTGGCATGTGGGTAGTTTCCAATTTGGGGCTGTCATGAATAGCGCTACTATGAACATTACAGATATGTCTTTTAGTGAACATAGGTGCTCATTTCCTTGGATTTATATTTCTAGACAAGGAATTTCTGATACCTATATTCCACTTTACTAGATTTCGCCAAATAGCTCTCCAAAGCGGTTATAAATTTACACTCCCATTAGCAGTGTATGAGGTTCTAGTTGCTCCCAACCCTTAAGCCAAGCATTTTTGATGTCCTGGGGGAACCTGCCAAGACACAGATAGTAATACTGGAGATTAGAGGGATGGATTACCTCAACCCCAGTATAAAATCTCACAGATAAAGTAAGCTCTGGGCAGAGTGTGTCTTTGACATTCTTTGGACATTGCATGCAGTGTTCTGATGCTGCCCTTGTTCCCAAGGCCCTCTCACCTAGGACTGTACAGTTTGGAGAATGGTAAAGCTTCTAAAGCCTGGGGAGGAGGGAGGAAGGACCTGGAGGCTTCTATTGGAAACTGCTCATGATTAGCAGTTAGGTAGAGGGAAATCAGATTGATCCTGCACTCTAAACTGTTAAAAGCTTCCTAGATTTCTTCCCAAGGGGTGTTTCTATTAAACAGAGCATAAAGTCACAGCTCAAAGACCTGCAGGCATCTGAAACAGGTGGGTAGGGCAGATCTGGGGGTTAGAAGGACCTATAGATGACTCTAGAATTATACCAGAGGTTTTGTGTTGAAAGACCAGCCTTGCCCAAAATTATCCCCACTGTTTCCACTCATAGAAGAGGAAAGGATATGTTTCTCTCTAAAACAAGTGCTGAAGGGAGAAAGGAGCTAAGAATTGAGAGAAGGTTAAACTTTGTAAGGTAATATACGTGGCTGTGACATATTTTGGACATTTCTCACAATTGTTTAGGAATCATTCTTGGAGTAGTATAAAGAGCCTTCTAAGTATTGAAAAAAGAATCACGGTCTTCTAAGAAATCTTTCCTATATCACCGATCAACCCTAAATTTGGATCACACCAACAATCCTAGCACATCTGTCCATAGTTTAGGTATGGCTACTTTTTTGTTCTTGTTTATACTGTTCATATGAGTCTCTGTCACTAGATTGCTTGTTTCCTTAGGATAACCTGAGACTTGGGATTTCGCTTATCCTTGGGGAGACCAGGTCTGGAGTTTAAATGCCGATTTGATAATACTCCTGGCCTAAAATACTTTCTTGGCCACTTCACAGGAAAGTCACAAGGGAGTTCTCACACACAGCTGTAAAGGTGATGGCTTCAACTACTTCTTTGCCAGCAAGAGGGAAGGGAACAAATAAATGTTAGGGCATAGTAGCCAGGCCATAGTTAATGCAGGAGAACCATCCAGAGCCTTCCAGAAGTTTAAGAACCCAGAGTCTTCTCCAATCCTGAAACTCCAGGAAGGGGTAAAGGAACCAATATGGTAAACTTTTATGTATGAAGTACATATCCTTCTTTCAGGGATGAAGAAATTAAGACTCAGAGAGGTTAAGTGACTTATTCAAGTCACACAGAGCTAGGTTCAGAGTATTCCAAGGTTATGAATGCCTACCATCTTGCAGTCTCCAAGATATTTACCAAATATTCATTGAATGCCTACTGTGTGCCAGGTCCTGAATACAGAACAGTGGACAAAACAGACGGGTTTCCTGCCCTCATGGAGATTGCACATCTGGTAAAAGACAGCCATAGAGGTAGCTGCGGAGTTCATGGTTCCAGAGGCCTAATCCATTCTAATCCACGCTGCAGGTTTGAGCTCTCCAGCTCTCATACGCTGTGAGTCATTCATATGGGTACCCCCCCCCCCCGCCACAATGAAATTGAAATGGGCTTTAGGGCAGGGCCAAGGTAAAAGACATTAGTAGAGGGAGGGCTCCTGTCTTCCTGACATTTGGGTTGAGGGTTCCCTCAAACGGGGGAAAAAAATCTGAGTCTTAAAAACCATTCTCAAACCGCCTCCCCCGTGGTCTCTGGGTAGGGACGTGGGCGTGGAGTGAGAAGCAGTGAGGTGTGCTACGAACCCTCCCGAAGCCGAAGCCGAAGCCGCGACTCAGTTCCCAGAGGGATCCCTGAATCGGGTGTAGGGCAAACCCAAGCTAAGCCCCCAAACCACGGGTTTAGCGTTGTCTGAGGCCGCGCGGGGCCCCGCCCCCTCCCCAGGCGGCGCGGGCAATGAATGGGCAGCACCACCTCTCCAGAAATCGCCGCCACCCCTCCCCCGACCTTGGTCTCCCAGGGCTGTTGCCGTCACAGGGTGGGGAACTGCGGGATCGCGGAGCAAACAAGCGTCGGAGGGCCGGCCTGGCCCCTCGAACCGAGGGGTGCTGTTCCCAGATCCGGGAGGGAGGCGGGAGCCGCAGCCAGTCCAGGACCCCGCCCCCGCCCCCGCCCCCGCCCGGCCCAGGGCCGTGAGCTCCCGCGCCCGGGAAGGGGGAGCGCGGACCTTTTCGAGCCCCCCCAGCCCCGGGCCCGCGGGCACGGACGCGAGCCCCGGGGGTCCTTGCCCCGACTTTACCTCCTTTTTCACGTTCCACAGCAGTTTCTCTTTGACTGCGTCCTCCGCGCTGCCCATGTTGCGGCGGGTGGCGGGGAGGCGTCGCCGAGCTGCCCCCTAAGCCCCCCTAGCGCCCTAGCAGCCTCCGCGCCTCTCAACTCAGCGCCCCACGCTCAAGGCGGAGCCCCCGCCCGCCGCGCTCCCCGCCCGCCGCCGCCGCCGCCGCAGCCACTGCCGGGTGCTGGGCTCCGCAGCCATCTTCCGAGCCCCACACAGACGTCAGGCGGCTGGCCCGGCCCCTTCCCACAGCCGGGGGCGGGGGGTGCGCTCTGCAACCCGGAGGGGGGGGTCGGGGCGGGGGGAGGCTGCGCGCTCCTGGGGGTGGCGGGCCCCCGGGTGCGCGCCTCGCGTGCCGCTGTCATGGCAACGCGCAGGCTCCCGCCCCGAGGGTGCGAACCCGCATTGTGAGCGCCGGCAGCCAGTTCCGCGCAGCGCTGCGCCGAGTGGTTGACGCGCCCTGGACCCCGCGGCTGAGGGAAAGTTGCTCACATCGTAGTTGGCCTCAACCCAGCTAGACGCTCCTTGACTTCTACTCCCTCGTTTTCCCGACGGGAAGGGCCGGGGTCCCTCGCACCTCGAGTATGGCTCTGGGGAAGCCAGCGTTATTCTCCTGGCTGAAAGGCCAAAGCTCCCTCGTTCCTCTAAATCCTCCTGAGGGCTCGAGTGTCAAGGCCAGCTCTCCCTCTCCTGTCCCGCCCTTCCTGAAGCTACGTGAGAGGTGGGAGCGCCGGGGTGGAATAAATGAGATCAGCGGGAACTTATACGGAGCCCGTGAAGGTGAGAAAAGTGCCTTCCACGCAATTTGCCTTGTAGACTTGACCAGCCCCACAAAAGAAAGAAAGGGTTGCTCAAGATGGTAACTGAGGAGCTACGTGCACAAATCTAGATGAGAGGTGGGGCTTAGCCCTCTTTCGCACGAATGGAGAAACTTCAACAGCCTCCTAAGTGATACAACTTGATAGCGCAAAAAAATGAAAATACGCGTAGCAAAAAAGCCCTTCAGGACCTAGAGCCCAAACCTCGACTCTACATCCGATTTTTCAAGGTCCCCAGCCGCAGACCGCCGCGTGGGAAAAGTTTACCCGGCGGTTTTGCAGAGACGCGACCGTCTCACTCTCTGAGGCGGGTTGGGAAAACTCTCGCGAGGGGAAACGCTGAGCCCCGCCTCGCCACGGGGAGGGCAGCCCAGGGGGACCCGGAAGCGCTGGGTCCGGCCCGGAACTAGTGCTGACTGGGTACACGTGAGCGGCGGCATGGCGGCGCACCGTTCTGGCCCGCTGAAGCAGCAGAATAAAGCTCATAAAGGCGGGCGCCATCGGGGTCGGGGATCCGCGCAGCGGGACGGCAAGGGTGAGAAGATAGGGTTGGAGGAAGAAGGGCTGTTTAGTCGATATTAACTGCTTTCCTTAGGTCCAGACTGAGCTCCTACCTCCGGCCTGGACCCCGCACAGAGGCTCTAAGGTGGGCCGAGGGGGTCCCCTTTCTTGACCCTCTGGTACCTTGCACAAGATCCCTTACTGATCTTCTCTAGGTCGTCTAGCACTGAAAATCCTAAGCAAGAAGGTGAGAAAAGAGCTCAGCAGAGTAGACCAGAGGCATCGCGCCAACCAACTCCGAAAGCAGAAGAAGGAGGCGGTGAGAGGAGCAGGGATTGGGGATTGGTGTGGCTTCACAACTGTTCTAGGTGGATAATGCCTCGAACTAAAAA
Source organism: Mirounga leonina (assembly GCF_011800145.1). Taxonomy (NCBI): domain Eukaryota; kingdom Metazoa; phylum Chordata; class Mammalia; order Carnivora; family Phocidae; genus Mirounga; species Mirounga leonina. The sequence continues at coordinate 1,355,469 of NW_023270503.1, forward strand.
ACTTGACCCTGGGAAGGGGTTGGGGATGTCACACGTCAGGCGTGCAGATGTAGGCTCATGCTACGGCATTCTTTGCCTTGGTCCGAGTTCCGGCCCACTCTCCAGGCATACATGCTTCCTTTTACAAGAAAAATGCGGTGGGCTGGGAATGGGGAGTGGGGGGTGAGGAAGGGGCATCCATACTGTGGGAAAGGCAATACTGAAACGAAGTACTGAAACATCGATTCGTTCTATTAGGTTCTGGCAGAGAAGAGACAGCTGGGCAGCAAGGATGGTCCTCTTCATCAGGTACTGGTGGTGCCCCTGCATGAGAGGATTTCCCTGCCAGAGGCCTATCGGTTGCTTCAGGATAAGGACACCGGAACAGTACACGTGAACGAATGGGGAAGTACCCATAGCTTTATGCTGTTATGCCCCCGCTTGAAACATCGATGGTTTTTCACATCTGCAAGGCCAGGTTAGAGCATACAACAGTATTTTCTATTGTTATGTTTTGAGTAGTGGTGATATTCTTATACTATAATGTGCTGATGGCAAATACTGCTTCCCGCTAACTTTGTTTTGTATGTCTAGGGGATCTGCACACTGTGTTAGACATGGCCAAAGTCGCGGATACCATCATTTTCCTCCTTGACCCACTAGAAGGCTGGGACAGCACTGGGGATTACTGCCTTTCCTGCCTCTTTGCTCAGGGCCTTCCCACCTATAGTAAGTGAGTTGGGAGTATTAGAGGCAAAGGAGGGAAATGAATTAGCATTTATTATGCACCCCTAATTTGTCAGGCATTATGTCTGACATGATACAGTAATATAACAGCTGGATTGTATTTGGCTGATGGTGGGTTGTACATGAATGGCCTAAATTTGGTCCATCACTTAGCAATTATCTATCAAAGTCCCTTTTTATTTCTGGAATGCCCTTTGCCCAGAGGAAGAAGAACATGAACTTTAGTTTCACTATAAAAATTTTTAGGGTAGTTGAGTGTCGGGTTTCTTAGTGATCTCGGGACTCACAACTGAACTGTTAGCTTGTCTGTGAACTACAGGGGGAATTTACATGTAGTGAAACAACAGGTAACAAAGCCTTTTCTTTCTTGCTAACAGCACTAGCTGTCCAGGGTGTTTCTGGTCTCCCACCAAGGAAACAAATAGATGCCAGAAAGAAGCTAAGTAAAGCAGTAGAGAAGCGTTTTCCTGATGACAGACTTTTCCTGTTAGACACTCAACAGGAGGCAGAGGTGCTGCTCAGGCAGTTGGCTAACCAAAAGCAACGGCATCTTGCCTTTCGAGATCGACGGGCCTACCTGTTTGCTCATGCGGCTGACTTTGTGCCGAGTGAAGAAAATAACTTGGTGGGCACCTTGAAAATCTCAGGCTATGTTCGTGGGCAGACTCTGAATGTAAATAGCTTGCTGCATATCGTTGGACAGGGTGATTTCCAGATGGAACAGATAGATGCCCCTATGGACCCTTTCCCTTTAAATCCCAGAGTGATCAAATCCCAAAAGGACCCAGGCATGGCAATGGAGGTAAGACTGATGTTCTTAAAGATTGTGTATTTTTTTTTTTTAAGATTGTGTATTGTAGATTCATGTGTAAGCTGGTGTAGGATGTGAACTAATGTCAGAGAAGGTACTCTGAACTCCTAGACAACTATATTAGTCTCTGGAGGTGACTGCCAGTTTGAAGTAGGGTAGTTGTCAACTGTGAACATGTTGACATATTACATATTTATCCAGCACTTAAAGGTGCCTTGCACAGCAATTGGCTTTGGGTTTATAGAAGACACACAAGAGGGCGCCTGGGTGGCTCAGATGGTTAGGCGTCTGCCTTCGGCTCAGGTTGTGATCTCAGGGTCCTGGGATCGAGTCCCGCATCTGGCTCCCTGCCCAGCAGGGAGCCTGCCTCTCCCTCTGCCTCTCTCTCTCTCTCTGTGTCTCTTATGAATAAATAAATAAAATCTTAAAAAAATAAAATAAAAAGAAGACACAAGATGTGGTCTTTTTCCTTGGGCAACTTAATTAGGTCAGAAAAAATGGCAAACAACTGTGAAATAAAGATTGAAAAAGTGTGGTTAAGGTATAGACCTGCTATGGAAGTTGAGAAAGTAGACTAGGAGCTTCATAGAAATCAGACTTGAGTCAGGTGTTGAGAGGGATGAATGATTTGTGAGTTGAAGAGAGATGAAACAGTATCAAAGAAGATAGAAACAACATGAACTTAGGCACAGTGATAGATCAGAGGGTTTCTTTGAACTCTGAAGAAATCAGCTTGATGGGAGTAAGATATGTAATAAATAGATAGGAGTGAGACCAGATTATGAAAGGCCTCAAAAGCAAGCAGAGGTATAGTCTTAAAATGCTAGGAAATTGAACGTTTGAAACATTTGACAAGTTTTGGCTTTCCATTTTATTCTATTTCGTTTACTTGAGAACTATGTTATTTTTGGATCTCTCTGGTTACTGTGTTAGATTTGGTAGATTTTTGGGTAACGTTTGACTGCTGTCAACTATTTTGGTTTTCAGATTTGTGCTCCAGATGCTGTAGCTGATATGGAGGAAGACCTTAAGGTCCTAATGAAGGCAGACCCTGATAAACAAGAATCTTTGCAAACAGAGGTTATCCCAGATCCAATGGAAGGGGAACAAACCTGGCCCACAGAGGAGGAGCTGAGTGAGGCTAATGGTTGGTATTGGCAAACTTGTTTGTAATTCGTCTGGCCTGGAATTGTGGATTTTCTCTAGCGCTCACAGTTAGGATAGAGTGGGATGAGGATGTTATTTGGAGGTCAGTTTTTCTCTTCTTAGCTCTAAAGGCTGTATGTTTGTGTCAGGCAAACACTGGACACAGCGTTGCTCCATTTTTCAAAATTACTTGTGTTATTGTTTCCTAGCAAACAGATAAACAGCTTTGATTTCTTGCTATTTATCTATGTATTATTGCTAGTTCTTTCTCTCTCTTTTTTTTTCTAAGGCAGCTGAATTAAATTTGGAAGTAGTCCCTTCTACTCATAGTGTCTGTTAGAATTTCTGGTGTTGGTAGCAATATCTAGTATCTTGCCTAGGTGAGAATACCCAGAGTAGTAGCGGAAAGGAGGTGTATAATTTAGCTTAACTCGTTTGGGCTTTTACAGACTTCTTGAAGAAAAGTTCCAAGGTGGTAAAGAAGGTTCCCAAAGGGACATCCAATTACCAAGCTGAATGGATTTTGGATGAGGATGGTGAAAGTGGTGGGGAAGATGAATATGATGATATAGAACATGGGGATTTTATTGAAGAGGAATCTCAGGTAAAGAAATGGACCCTTGGGCCACTTCTGTGTACAGCCCCATATACAAGGCAAAGTGTAATCCTGGAGGTGTGTGTGTGTGACCAGTTTCCTAGGAATGACTTGTAGCTGCCAGAAATGAGACTTTGTCTCAGTCTGTATTAGAATTGATGTTGGTTTGGACTGGGTGTCTAGTAAAATTATTTTATTTCTTTTTTTTTTAAGATTTTATTTACTTATTAGAGCACGAGTGGGGTAAGGGGAAGAGGGAGAAGCAGACTCCCTGCTAAGCAGGGAGCCCAACACGGGGCTTGATCTGGGGACTCCAGGATTATGGCCTGAGCCGAAGGCAGATGCTTAACTGACTGAGCCACCCAGGCGCCCCCAAATTATTTTATTTCTAGTTCAGTGGCCTGTAAGGTAGAGACAGGTGTGAAACTATAATCTTTATTCTATAGGATGAGGGCAGTGAAAAGGAAGAGGAGGAGGAATATGAAACTATGACTATGGGAGAGTCTGTGCATGATGATCTGGATGATGAGAATGTGGATGATGAGGCTGAGGAAAAAATGTTGGAGAAATATAAACAAGAAAGACTGCAAGAGATGTTTCCAGATGAAGTAGATACCCCCCGTGATGTGGCTGCAAGAATTCGGTTAGTCAGCAAGTCTAAAATCAGTATGTTTTTATTTCAAATTTATGTGGCTCAGAACTATGTCAGTGTGATGCAAAAGAAAAAAACACATTGTCCTTGCTCCTGAAGGGCTAACATTTTATATGGGAAAGTAAGACGCACATACAGGAAACAGTAATATATAATCAAGTTCTAGACTGTGTGGTACAGACTAACAATGTTACCGTACTTTAATGAAAGAGAAATACTAAGATGAATGCTTCCTATAGGAGCTAATACTAAAAGTATAAAACATTTGTAGATTCGGGGGAGTTTGGGCAAGAATAAACGCATGAAGAGTAGATGATCATTGTCTGTTCTGGAGGTGAGTGACTAAAGCCAGCGAGTTTATGGTGGATATTAGGGAGGTAAGACTTTTATCAAGGACCTTGTTTGCCAGATTAAAGAGCTGCTCCCTGAAGGAGCCACTGTAAGGACTTTGTCAGTGAGGGACTGGGGCTTGGTTCTGAAAATATTCGTTAGAAGCTGGGGTTTTTTTGTTTTTGTTTTGTTTAAAGATTTTATTTATTTTAGAGAGAGAGGGACAGTATGAGCAGGAGGGGCAGAGGGAGAGAGAATCCCAAGCAGACTCCATGCTGAATGCACAGCCTGATGCGGGGCTCGATGCCAGGATCCTGTGATTCTGACCCAGAGTCAAAACCAAGAGTCAGACGCTTAACTGTGCCACCCACGCACCCCTGTTAAGAAGCTGTTTTGAAATGTGGTTTTAGGCTCTTAGGTTATCTTGAGAGATAGTGTAAAGGTTTTTTAAAATTTTCTCTATCTAGGGCTCCTGGGTGGCTCAGTTGGTTAAGCGACTGCCTTCAGCTCAGGTCATGATCCTGGAGTCCCTGGATAGAGTCCCGCATCAGGCTCTCTGCTCAGCAGGGAGTCTGCTTCTCCCTCTGACCCTTCCCCCTCTCGTGTGCTCTCTCTCATTCTCTCTCTCTCAAATAAATAAATAAAATCTTTAAAAAAAAAAAAATTTTCTCTATCTAGATTTCAGAAATACAGAGGCCTCAAGAGCTTCCGGACATCTCCATGGGATCCTAAGGAAAACCTTCCTCAAGATTATGCTCGGATCTTTCAGTTTCAGAACTTTACTAATACTAGGAAACGCATTTTTAAAGAAATTGAGGAAAAAGATGTTGAAGGAGCTGAGGTATCTGCCTGCCTTTGTCCAGCCTTATAATGTGCTTCTGTTTGCCAAGGTGCCCTGTCCTTTACTCCTTCTCTTAGCATGAGTACCTTAGGTTTGTGCTGCCCATAGCTAAATTAAAGGAGTCAGTGAGTCACTGGTAAGAGTGATATTGAGAACAAAGAGATTTCAGGTGGTAACTGAAAAAGTTTAATCTATGTATTGAGGCATCTGTGAAAGGCAGTTTTGAAGGATGAGGGTAGGCTTTAGAGTAGTCTAAATAACTTTTAACATATTTGGAGAAATGCTTCATCATTATTGAGACCTCAAGGGTAACTGCATGATTATTTTCTGTTTTCTTCTGGCAGGTTGGCTGGTATGTCACACTTCATGTCTCTAAAGTCCCTGTCTCAGTGTATGAGTACTTTAAGCGAGGAGCACCCTTGATTGCATTTTCTTTACTACCTCATGAACAGAAGGTGAGTTAGTGTCTTGTGGGAAGTGGAGAGTTATGAAACTTTCAGTTTTGTATTGTATGACAGTCTAAAATTTTATGTGGCTGACATTTTCCTCATTGGGATCTGAAAAATCTGCTTTAGGATTAGGAATCAAAAGAATATGATAGAGAAGTCAATGATGGTGTTACCCAACATGTCTGAACCTGTCTGAAGCATCTCAGTGATGCAATCTCTGTGTTCTGAGACTTCTCTAAGTATGTTCATCAGATAAGATTTTTAACCAAGGGTTGGCAGCCTTAAAGGGGGTGGGGGTTATGCCACGACGTAGATCTCTTTTTTTTATCTTGGTGGCCAGCAGTCATGTGTGTGGGCGTGGATGTGAGTGCTCTGGCCTTCGGTCAGTTTGCAAGTCGAGGAGGGAAGGGTCTTGAATGAGTGTGGTTTTGAGGCATGTGCTGAGTGAGTGACTTGAAGGCACTGATTTTGTGGCAGATGTTGAGCTTTTCCAATGTTAGACACCGGAAGGTTAGCTTATATAGAAGGATACGTGAAAGGCTCTGAAAACCAGCCTATGTTTGACTTGAGTTTGTTGTTGGGAAATATAAAAGGTGAATCTCGTTTTGTCAGCTATACTTCTCCATAAGTAAGTATTAAAGGGAATCTGAACCTGCTAGTTTGGTTCACCTTCTTTCAATTAAGGCTGCTCTATTTTAGATATGAAGGTCTTTTTTTCTTATGTGGTCCCCAGATGTCAGTACTGAATATGGTGGTGAGCCGGCACTCTGGCAACACTGAACCTGTGAAAGCCAAAGAGGAGCTGATCTTCCACTGTGGGTTCAGGCGCTTCCGAGCCTCACCTTTATTCTCTCAGCACACTGCAGGTAAAGCAGTGGGGAAGGTTCTGGGTTCTTGTCCATCTAATGTCTTCTGGGGGACTATGATTTGTAGTGGCGATTTGCGGAATACACAATTTCAAACTCTAGGTTTCTGGGTTAGGGATATTTTCAGTACTCTGGTCTAGGAGCCAATGATGCTTTTATTCACAATGTCTGAACCTGTCTGAAGCATCCCAGTGATGCAACCTCTGTGTGGTGCTGAGGCTTTTCTGCCATGAGTATTTGTTGCACAGTGGTTTTGAATGGGAGTCAGGGGCTCTATAAAATGGTGTGTCAAAGTGTAGAACCCTTGGCGGATGATCATTGGCAGTGTGGGTGAAGGCTAAGCGTGGCCCACAGTTGGGTAAGAGAGGTATGTGGCTGGCGTCTGAGATGTTGAGACTAGATGTTGGAGAGTGGTGACCAGGGGCACTTTTATGGTAAAATGATTATACTCCTACACATTAGGAGTGGGAATATACTTTTCACTAATTTGGAGGCTTCTGAACATCACCTGCACACATTCAGCTCTCAGCAATGGCTGGAGGAAGATGATGAAGGCAGTATTAATGGATGCTTTGGATAATTTTTGTTCTTACTAGCCATGCTATCTAAATGAGCGATAAACCTCTCTTTCCTTTAAAATGTTTTATTTCTCTATATCTTCAGTAATAAGAAGGGGGGAGGGTTTCATTGAAGATTAAAGCAGAAGCTTAGGTAGGCCTCAGGATCAGAGATCAGCAAAGTATGGCCCTTAGGCCAAATCTGCCCCACCTCTTGGTTGTGTTAAATAAAATTTTGTTGGAACACAGTTGTGGGGTTTTTTTCTTACGTATTGTCTGCGGCTATTTTTCTGCTCTAGTGGCACAGTTGAGTAGTAGTTGGGAGAGAGACTATATGGCCACAGGCCTGAAATATTTACTATCTGGCCCTTTATAGAAAATGTCTGCCAATCCTTGCCCAAAACTAAGAGCTGTTGATTTAGTGGAGATATTCTCTGTAAAGCATTGTTTCTCAAATGAGGTGTAGGGGTGATAAGTATCAATCATCTGGAGAATTTTTTCAAACCCTAAATATAGTCCAAGCTCCAAGATTCTGCCTCCAGTTAAGAACTGAGTTGTATCTTTCAGTTGTATTGAGGTAGGAAAATACTTTGAGAACTAGCCTGGTAAAGAAACATAAGTTGCCTTCGGTTTAAGAGTTACAGTGATACAGCTTTTCACAGGTTTCTGGATTACCTATGGTTTCTCAAAAACGTTTTCGTTTTTCTTTTTTAACCCCTATTATGGTAGCGGATAAACATAAGTTTCAGAGATTCCTGACTGCTGATGTGGCCCTGGTGGTGACAGTATATGGCCCAATCACGTTTCCGCCTGCATCTGTGCTGCTTTTCAAACAGAATAGCAATGGTAAGTTCACTGAGGTGAACAGGCCTGCAGGTCCTTTATAAGTTTAAAACTATATTCTGGGTTTAGATATAAGAGCCATTTGGTATGAAGAAGGTAATGATAGTTTTTGAAACATCCCAGTCTCAGCCTCATGATGGTCTGAGGCAAGGATGACAAACGGGGTTTTATCTTGCTTGCAAAGCATAGCTAATTGGTAGATGCTGCTTAGACTGTTATATTTAGGATAGGTTCTGGGGCCAGGCTTAGTGGGAATTTCCTTTAATGATCTTTGCCATTGATCCAGGAGGGCAGCATAACATATCCCTACTTTAAGGTTTCTCTAAGAGTTTGTTTAGGTCTTTAAATGGACTGGAGCAACAAATGAAGGCCTTGGCTTACACGCCTGCTACTCTGCTTTTGCTCCTTAGGAATGCACAGCCTCATTGCCACAGGCTCTCTCCTGTCAGTGGATCCGGACAGAATGGTCATCAAAAGAGCTGTTTTGAGTGGTCATCCTTTCAAAATTTTTACTAAGATGGCAGTAGTGCGTTACATGTTCTTCAGCAGAGGTAGGTGTGAAGGATGGGATCAGATTGCCTTTGTGGGGTGAGGGTTGGGTTTACGTTTTGTGGGTGTATGTTTCATCTTGGTCTTCTATGTGTTTCATTCTAAGAGGATGTGTTGTGGTTTAAACCAGTGGAACTGAGAACAAAGTGGGGCCGCAGGGGACACATCAAGGAGCCTTTGGGTAAGAAAACATGGGATTTGGTGCCTTGCCCAGGTTTTCCCAGTGCTACTAAATGACTCTTGGGTTAGAAGACTACTGCTTTAAAATTTTCTATTTTAATTTGACCAACTTGCTGTTTTCTTTGTAGGTACTCATGGCCACATGAAGTGCAGTTTTGATGGGAAGCTAAAATCTCAGGACACAGTACTGATGAACCTCTATAAACGAGTTTTCCCCAAATGGAGTTATGATCCATGTGTACCAGAACCAGTACCATGGATGAAAAGTGAGATTTCTTTAGCAGTGCCTGAAGTGGACATGGAGTAATGGATTCATTGGGATTCTGTCTCATTGTTACTAGGAAACACTCTAGGGATGGGAGCCTACAGGTTGTAATTAGGCAAAGTTTGTGTTTTCTACTTTAGCCTAGAGGTCTACTGCCTTTTTGCAAAGGCTTTTCTTGGCCTTGACAAGGTGTCTCAGTAAACTATGGATGTTTTTCTCTTGCTACTTAGTTAAAAAAAAAAAGAGTATTACTGAAACGTCCACTCTCCATTAGGAATTTGAAAGCTGTTTAAGAGAGGAATATAGGAAGTTAAAGTAACCAGGAAACAAAATTTCCAAGTGTTTAGAGATACTGAATGCCATCTCTTTTGCATAAACTAAACAGAAACAGATTGATAAGGAGCTGGCCTTTCAGCCTGCTTCACCCAAGTTAGAGAGGTTAGGTCTACATTTCCACCACTGAGCACAATACAAATGTTCTTTACTTCTGGGGAAACTGTTTGAAAATGCTGAGACAGCACAGCAGCGACTCCAACACCAGCTGTAGGTTCAATAAGCAGTTTCATCCTCTCCCACACCAGCTGGGTTGCATACTGTTGGTACGGAAGGGAGTAAGAATTAGTGAAATCGGAAAAGGAAAGAGCCTATTTACAATTAAAGGCCAGATGGGGTTATATACCCAGTCTGACCTTTTCTTCTTGGCCATATGTATATGCTCGCCAATGAAAGGCAGGGCTTTTTTCCCATCCTAACTCTGCTTCTACTGTTGAGAGGGTTGTCTTAATACATCTGGGGCACCATCCCACGTCATGAAGTCACGTAGCCAAGTCCCCAGGGAGTAAGTTGCTACTCAACAGAAGACTCTTGCCTAAGAAGTTGCTCCATTCTTTCGTATTTTCCTTTCCTATCAAAGCCTCACCTTAATTTCATCCTCTGTGACTGTGAAGACATCATCAACAAGGTCCCTTATAATAGGCCAGGTGTTTAAGCCAATGCTGGATTTGACACCATCTGCTATGGTTTCTGGAGGACAGGGATTAGGAGTCAGTTCCCCTTTCAGCTTAGACTGGTAGCAGTCATCTGCATTCAGGGGTTCAGCAGCATATACCTTCACAGTAGGTCTCAGAGCCTGAGAAGAGGAATATTAGACATTTTAAAACCAGCCACAGCATTTTGCCTGCATACCTGTAGTAAAATAGGCAATATAGGTAACTCATTTTCTGTTCAAGAGCCTTTCCCTTGATGTAATAAAAATAGACCTTCAAGCATTTTAAAGTATATGCCTAATACTAGCCTTTAGTTGCTTAGATCACATCTGGTTCTACTGGTAACTAGGGAAAAGAGTAGCCCCTGACTTGGATAGTGGGTTGTTGAGGTGGAATTCAGAGAAAGGACTCTGAGATGCCACTCATTGTAACTGCTTTTGCCCTGTAAAGTTGTTACAGATTAAGAACAGGGTAGTGAAGCAGAGAAGAGCCTTCCATTTCAAGTGCCAAGGGTTGATGGGAAGGAACAGCAATTGGGAATGTTGAGCCAAGTATCCGCAATGTACTATGATATAAAATAAAATTCTCTATGTCTGAACTGGGGAGTTCTCCAGAAGCTATTTTTTTTTTACCTTAACTGTAATTGCTATTCCAGCAACCATTCCTCCTCCTCCTACAGGTACCACCAGCGCATCTACCAAGGGTACCTTTAGTGAAAACAATATAAAGTATAAATAGGTCTATTAATAACCAGTTTTATATGTACATAAAATAATTGTACAGCCAAACAGCAGCTTTACTGGTGGCTAAACAAGAATGAACAGTTCTTACCTGGTTTAGTACTTCCATGGCAATTGTCCCTTGCCCAGCTATCACTGCAGGCTCCTGGTTGGGATGTACCATGATGCCTTCTGTTTCTTCCATAATTCTTCTTGTAACATTTTCTCTGGACTAAAAGAGTACATTAAACTAACATGTTCGTTTTTTTAAGAGTTCCCAACAAGTTAGATTTAGTCATTTAACACTATTAGCCATCTTTCTTTTTTCAGACTTTTTTTGGGTACTGGGGATGTAACAGTGAACAAACTAGTCCCTGTACTCAGTGGAGTTATGTTCTAATACGATGGGGAGGGGTGGCATATAAGTGAATATATGGCATGTCTAAATGCTATGGAGAATAAGTCATTTATTTATTTATTTATTTATTTATTTATTTATTTATATTTTTTAAAGATTTTATTTATTTATTTGAGAGAGAATGAGAGAGAACACATGAGAGGGGATAGGGTCAGAGGGCAAAGCAGACTCCCTGCCGAGCAGGGAGCCCGATGCGGGACTCGATCCAGAGACTCCAGGATCATGACCTGAGCCAAAGGCAGTCGCTTAACCAACTGAGCCACCCAGGCACCCGAGAGTAAGTCTTTTATTTTTTTTTTTTAAAGATTCTATTTATTTATTTGAGAGAGAGAATGAGAGACAGAGAGCATGAGAGGGAGGAGGGTCAGAGGAAGAAGTAGACTCCCTGCCGAGCAGGGAGCCCGATGCGGGACTCGATCCCGGGACTCCAGGATCATGACCTGAGCTGAAGGCAGTCGCTTAACCAACTGAGCCACCCAGGCGCCCGAGAGTAAGTCTTTTATAGAGGGTGTTCAGGAAGGGCCTCTGGTAATGTGACATTTTAATAGGTTGGAACAAGTGCTGTGGATCTCCAGAATATTCCAGGGGGAGAATAATAGCAAGTGCAAAGACCACAGAGTAGGAGTGCCTGGCTCTTCTGAGAAAAGGCTAAGTTAGTGTGGTTGGTGTGGAATGTTTGGTGGGACAGTAATAATGGGAGATGATGTCAGAAAGATTGAAATGGGCCAATGCATCCAGGCCTTAAATGATTGCAAGAATTTTGGTTACCACTGTGTGTAAGATGGGAAACCATTAGAGGATTTTCTTTTCTTTTTTTTTTTTTTTTTAGATTTTATTTATTTATTTGAGAGAGAGAGAAACAGCATGAGAGGGGAGAGGGTCAGAGGGAGAAGCAGACTCCCTGCTGAGCAGGGAGCCCGATGCGGGACTCGATCCCGGGACTCCAGGACCATGACCCAAGCCGAAGGCAGTCGCTTAACATTAGAGGATTTTCAACTGATGAGACAAGTTTTAACTTATTAAATGGATAGTTGTGGTTGTTTTTTAGAAAACACTAGTTGGGCAAGGGTGGAAGAAGAGAGACCACTTAGGCTACTGTATCTAGGTGAAAACTGATGTTCATTTGAATTAGGGCATTGATGATAAAGGCTGTTAGAAGTAGTTGGATAATAGAAACGATATTTTAAGTTTATTTATTTATTTTTAAGTTACCTACATCCAACATGGGGCTTGAACTCACGACCCTGAGATCGAGAGTCGCATACTCTTCCAACTGAGCCAGCCACGTGCCCTGGATAATGGAAATGATTTGAAAGTAGGACTAAGATTTGGATGCAGGATGTGGGAGAATTCTCAAAGGTGACTTCATTTATTTTGAGCAACTAGAAGGATAAAAGTTGCCATTTACTGAGATGCGGAAGACTGGAAGAGGAGCAGCACTGGGTAGCACTGGGGAGGAAGATCAGGAGTTTGGTTTTAGACATGGTAAGTTTGAGAAGCCTATTAAGACAGTCCAAGAGGGAATATCAGGTAATCATTGGACAATATAAGTCTGGGTTAAGGGCAAAGGTCAGGACTGGAGTTAAGAGTACAGGTGATAGGGGCACCTGGGTGGCTCAGTCGTTAAGTGTCTGGCTTTGGCTCAGGTCATGATCCCAGGGTCCTGGGATCGAGCCCCACATCGGGCTCTCTGCTCCGCAGGAAGCCTGCTTCTCTCTCTCCCACTCCCCCTGCTTGTGTTCCTTCTCTCGCTGTGTCTCTGTCAAATAAACAAATAAAATCTTTAAAAAAAGAAAAAGTACAGGTGATATTTTTTTCATATATTTTTTAAAGATTTTATTTATTTGAGAGAGAGAGCAGGGGGAGGGGCAGAGGGAGAGAGAGGAGACTCCCTGCCAAGTGTGGGGCCCCACACGGCTCAATCCCACCACACTGAGACCATGACCTGAGCCGAAACCAAGAGTTGGTAACCCAACTGACTGAGCCACCCAGGCACCCCAGAGTATAGGTGATATTTTAAACTGAGATTAATGATCTCATCTGAGTGAGTATAGGTAGACAAAAGGTTGGGTATTCTAACATTGAAAGGTGAAGAGGAAACATAGGAGGATAGAAGAAACAGCCGGTAGGCTAGGAAGAGAAGTTTCATTTGATGGTGAAAATGTTAAGGTGATGCTGAACACTGCTCTCTTCCTTACCTCATCACTCTGTTCACTGTACACTATGGAGGCTCCATAGGCTTGTATTGCCAATTTTTTACAATTGGGAGCTGTTTGGGGCACCACAATATAAGCAGGAATCCCTAGAGGGGAGGAACACGTTTAGTTAGTACAAATCAGGAGAATTTAGGATAGAAACTTCTGTTCAATTTGCTTATAATGAGATAAGAACCTGGAAATAACTTTCTCACAGTAATCACCAATCTCACTGAGTAAGAATACTTTTCCACTCTTCTCTGATGATCCTACCCAGTACCCTGAGAAGTTAGTCAAGTACCTTCCAATTTGGCAGCATAAGCGAGAGCCTGGCCATGGTTTCCACTGCTGTGAGTAACCACAGCTTTGGGCTTCTCTTCTGAGGTGGCAGGAGTCAAGCCTTTGATTGCATTAAGGGCACCACGAATCTGGAAAAGGGATGGTGAAACCAAAAGTTTCTTTTAAAAACACCAAGGAGCTTTCCTAGATTTTCTCTTCCTAACACCGCACATCCATTCTATCATGACATCTTATTGATTGTACCTCTGAAATATCTCGTGTCTTTGCCACTACCTTGGTGAAGCCTCATTTCTCAACTTGCATGTTACCAAACCTCAACTGATCTTGCCCCAAGGATCATTCTCTAATATTTCCACTAGAATTTGAAAGTGACCTTTTAAAAATGTTCTTTTTATTGACTGCCTATTTTGTAAGTACAAATTGCTTACAAGTTGCAGTCTTTTAAAACATATTTACTGCTTCTGTCACTGTTGTAGCCATCCTAAATTGCTTAGTTCCCCTCCTACAGGTTAGCTCACACCCCTGTAACCTACATATAGTTCTTTTCCTTCACCCTGATCTGGCTAAAAGTACTCAACCTATAAAATTTGGATCAAACATCACTGGGTTCAACTTCCTTCATCTCCCATGCAAAATTAGGCATTTCATTCTATGGTATTTTATCTTTCAAGTTACTTGTCATTAACCTGGTTGTTGACTAGCTTGTCTTACCCCGTAAGTGTGAATAATAGTACAAGACCTACTGTGTATGTATATACATGTGTGTATGCCTAGTATAGTTAATAAGTATTTGATGTGTGATGAATGAAAAATAAACCATGGCAGAAACAAAGGGCAAACGAGAATATAGTGTTTAACATAAACACTCATAAAGTGCTCATTAATGGGTGGGGAAACGCAGTCCTAAAACTACGACTTAACAGGTACTAATACCTATCAGGCATAGTACTAAATTCAACTTTCAGATTTTTACCTGAAAGGATCCTAAAACTCAACTAACAGAAATTACTGCAGTGAATCAATACAGAAGTCTTTTATCTTTTTAAGTTTTTAAAATTTTATGTAGAATCTCTATACCCAATGTGGGGCTTGAACTCACAACCCCAAAATCAAGAGTTGCATGCTTTTCTGACATATTTCATAGAAAAAGATCTTATTGTATGAGGGCTTAGCTAGATTTAGGTCTTTTATATTCATAATAAGGTATCAATGAAAAGCAAGTTGACACAAAGTGAATGCCTAAACTTGGTTGTATACAGGGTGATCACACTTGCCCATGTTGCCTTGCAATAAGAGGCTAATGTCTGTTGCCTGGGTTTAACCACAAGTTGCCCCTTTCATTCTCAAATATGTTCTAGTTTGGAGAGTAAATTATATCATCACTCCAATTATAAGAAATTTTGAAATTATAAGTGGCTTATCAACATCGTAATGTTAAGTAACCAGCACTTGACCAAAGGAAAATTTCTACAACCCTTTCTTCAGCTATAAAAATAGTTCTACCTACCTCACTGGGTGGTCAGGAAGATCAAATAAATGTGTATGGGAAAGAGGTTTGAAAAGATACATGATACATTATCAAAAGGCATTATTACCTTAAAAGATCCAGTTTTTTGGAAGAGTTCACATTTGAAGAAAAGATTACGCCCTGTTACTTGATTCAAAATGAAACTTGTTAGCACTGGTGTGAGGTGAATAAAATCTTGAATGTTGACATGAGCTTTTTCAACATCAGCAAAGGAGATGCAGTACTGAGCACACATGGTTCTGAAACCCAGGAATAAAAAAGGGGTCAGAGCAAAGCCTGAGACAATATGTTTAATGAAAAGATTTTGAAAATGGCTAACAGACCCATAGAATGTCAAAAGTGAACAATAATGTAAACCATGGACTTTGGTAATGATGCATAATGCGGGTTCAATTGTAACAATCCCATTCTCGTGGGGATGTTGATAATGGGGGAGGCTCTGCTTTTGTGGGGGTATGGGATATATGGGAAGTCTCTCAACTACCCATCAATCTTGCTGTGAAACTTAAATTGCTCTTAAAAAATTTCCAAAAAAGGGGCGCCTGGGTGGCTCAGTCGTTAAGCGTCTGCCTTCGGCTCAGGTCATGATCCCAGGGTCCTGGGATCAAGCCCCACATCGGGCTCCCTGCTCCGCGGGAAGCCTGCTTCTCCCTCTCCCACTCCCCCTGCTTGTGTTCCCTCTCTTGCTGTGTCTCTCTCTCTCAAATAAATAAATAAAATCTTAAAAAAAAATTTTTTTTCCAAAAAAAAAAAAAGGGTGGGGGAAGAAAATGTACAACACAGGAAAATACACCTGGGGTCTGTGGTGTTAATGGAATGGTCTCTAGTACTGGGGGGCTCCAGAATCTCTGTATAGAAAGGAACTTGTCTTGAAGCTGTGTTTCTTAGTAAATATAAGGTTGTTTTTTTTTCTGGTTAAGCTTTATAGGAAATAATTGGTGATTATGGAAGGCTTAAAGCTTACCCCTCACCCATACCATCCATCTCTTGGCACTGTCACTGGTCTCTAATTTTTCATCATTGTTGTGAAGCTTGAATGAACTGGGTTCAAAATCTGTTCTAAATTTTTATTTAAAAAAATTATTTAACAAGGGGAAAAATTGCTTACAATCCTATCATCCTAATTATGTTCATTTTCTGTCTCCTGTTTCTTCAATATACATACATTATATGACAGTTAAAATCATAGATAACATTTTGTTTATTCCTATTCCAATTGGCTCAATTTCTTTGAAGTTTCTATAATTATTAATTTTCAGTAACTTATGCTTCTGTTTTTCACTATTTTTAATGTAGCATTTAAACATGAAGTTTCCCTTTATTCGTCCTTATGAACAAACAAAAGCAGTGCGTGTTCAATTAAAAAAACAATTTGATCTGTTTCCTCCCCCAAAACAATTGCTAAGTTCTAGGACTTATCTTTCCAGGCCCCCATACATCTACAGACAAAACTTTTTTGACACATTTGGTAACTTGCTTTTTCTCAGACAATATTATGAATATGAATCTTTGCTTATCAATAGATACACAACATTTTAAATGGCTACTTCTTTTAACAAAAATACCATAGTTTTAAAAAATTTTTTACATAACTTGTTGAACATTTAGATTCTTTTTTTCTACAATTTTTTGTCTATAATAATGTAATGAACAGATATGTTGCAAGATCTTTGTGGGTAGCTTCTGCCAAAGGGCATTTTGCATCAAAAAGTATGCACACTTCTAAGATATTTGATACCCACTGCCAAACTGACTTCCAGAAGAGTTGTAGATTTTATCAGTTTACACTCCCAACAGCAGTTTCTAAGGAATGCCCTTTTTCCCTTCACCCTGCTGTATCATTTCTGATCTGTCAATTTAATGAAATGTCTAGTAGTTTGAATATATATTTCTTTACTAGTGATTAAACATTTTTTTCCTGTATATTGGCCACATTCTTTTGTGAATCTTTAACATACCACTTCCGACCAAATCATCTATTTTTTCCTGAAGTGCTGTTTATCAAAAACTAAATTTCCACTCCCCCTGCTTGTGTTCCCTCTCTGGCTGTCTCTGTCAAATAAATAAAATCTTTAAAAAACACAACAACACTGAGCTGATTTAAAAAAAAAATTAAATTTCTATTAACACTTGGGACCTTTCTGGACTTTGTATTTTGTTCCACTAATCAGACTGCCAATTCCTTCTCCATCTGTTCACTGTATTAATACATTCTGTCACGAATACCCTAAAATGTATTGGCTTTTCTCATACATCAATCCTTTCAAATGAACTTTCAGAATCCTTTAACAAGGTTGCCAGTTTAGGATATACAAATGAACTGGCAGCATAATTGACATTTAAAAATACTGAGCCTTCCCATCCATGAACATGGGTGTCTTTCCATGGGTGTCTTTCAATTTAGTAAAGTCTTTTTGTTTTAGGTTTCTCAATAAGGTTTTCATTATGTAAGTCCTGTGTAGATCTGATTACATTTATGCCTAAGTACAAAATATTTTTGTTGCTTTTTTAAAGATTTTGTCAGAGAGAGAGAAAGAATGCACAAGCAGGGGGAGGGGCAGAGGAAGAAGCAGGCTCCCCACTGAGCAAGGAGCCCAATGCAGGACTCGATCCCGGGACACTGGGATCAGGACCTGAGCCAAAGGCAGCCGTTCAACTGACTGAGCCACTCAGGTGTCTTGAGATAAGGTATTTTTAATTAGGTATTTAAATTGCTTACTGATGATATATATGAAAATTAATAATTTTTGTATATTTAGCATGTAATAGGATATTTAAGTAGATTACTTTGTTAGATCTAATAGTTTCATAGTTCACTCTCCAAACAATCACACTATCTGCAAATAAAGATTTGTCTTTACCTTGTAATTTTACCTCTGATAACTTTTTCAGTGACTTCACAGCTAATTGGTTTATCTAGATTTGCCACTTCCGCCTGAATTAATTTTGGTAATTTGTATTTAACTTTTTGGGGAAATCATCTAATTTAAAATTTCAAATGTATTGGTATAAAGTTGAACACATTAATATTTCTAAGCATTCTTCCTATCGTTGGTATTCATTGGTATTCATAAAGAGCACCTCTGACATAAAGAGTACCTCTTTATGTCAGATATTATTTGATCCTGGGATATAGTGTTAGAAAAATACACTTGTCTCTGCTCTTAAAGCTTATAATCTAGTGGAGAGATGTGTAATAAATAATCCAAAAATAAATACATATTTACAAATATTGATAGGTGATATCAGGGAAGTGTGTCAAGATACTATAATGGGAGGATATTTAGATCAAGGAAGGAGGTTAAGGAAGGTCCTCTATGGAGAAGTGAAATTTAAGTTATGACCCATAAGGTGAATGGGGAGAGTAGATGGAAAAGTGTTTCAGGTGGAGGGAGTATGTGTGAAGGCTTTACGGAGGAAAGGAACATGGCATATTCCAGAAACTAAAAGAAGGACAATGTATCTGAAAATAGTGATCAAAGGGGAGTATGATAAGAGAGAAGGAGAGTGAAATTGGCAGGGTCTACATCATAAGGGACCAGGACTCATGGATTTTTTTTTTTTTCTGAAGAGCAATGGAATGCCATTGGACAATTTTGAGCAGGTTAAGTGACATGTTAGAATTTGTATTTTCAGAAAATCACTCTGGCTACATTATGCTGAATGAAAAGGAAAGAAATAACATTGGAATCAGGGAGTCCATTTAAGAAGTATTGTCTACATGAAAATCCACAGGTGCTTGGATGGTGAAAGTGAGGGTAGAAAAAATAATCAAGATACATTTTGGAAAAACAAATCTGACTTAAAAATGGGCAAAGGACTTGAATGGACATTTCTCTAAAGAAGATATACAAATGGACACAAGCACATGAAAAGATGCTCAACATCACTAATCATTAGGGAAATTCAAATGAAAACTACAGTGAGATACCACCTTACACCTACTAGGATGACTACTATTAAGCAAACAAGTGTTGGCAAGGATGTGGAGACATTGGACTTTTTGTGTACTCTTGGTGGAAATACAAAATGGTGCAGCTGCTGTGAACAGTATGGTAGTTCCTCAAAGAATTAAACATAGAATTACCATATGATCCAGCAATTCCACTTCTGGGTATATACCCAAAAGAATTCAAAAAGTGTTTCAAAGATATATTTGTACACCTATGTTAATAGCAGCATTATTCATAATAGCCAAAAGGTGGGAGCAACCCAATGAGTAAACAAAATGTGGTATGTTACATACAATGGAGTATCATTCAGCCTTAAAAAGGAAGGAAATTCTGATAGGCTACATGGATGAATGAATCTTGGGGATATTATGCTAAGTGAAGTAAGCTAGTCACAAAAAAATAAATACTGTAATGATTACACTTATGTGAGGTACCTAGAGTAGTCAGATTCATAAACAGAAACTAAAATGGTGGTTGCCAGAAGCTGGGGGTGGGGGGGTGGGTAGTTGTATAGTTTCAGTTTTCCAAGATAAAAAGAGTTCTGGAGATTGGTTGTACAAGAATGTCAATGCACTTAACACTACTGAACTGTACACTTAAAAATGGTTACAATGGTATATTTCATGTTATGTGGACTTTACCACAATTAAGAAAAAAAACCACACACACACACACACACACACACGAGAGACATTTTGGAGATTATAATTAGGCCTCTTGGTTGCAAGTCATAGAATCCCAATATGAACTGGCTTAGGCACAAGATGGAGGTAATAGGATTTACTGGTTCATGGAATCCAGGAAGAGTTGAACCATGGGAAGGGCAGGAATATGAAACTTCAGGAAAAACTGGAACCAGAGACTTGAGATTTTTCCAGGACTTTCTCATTGTTTCTCACCTCTGCTGTTTTCTGCATGTTGGCTTCATTCTTTTTCATTGCAGACCAGCTGGTTCCACATGGCAGGACATTTGGCTGCTGACAGCTCCTGTTTTACGTTTTATGGCTTCCACACTGGAAAGGGATTTTTTTCTTAGTTTCAGTTCAAAAATTCTGGATAAGGATTCTGATTGGCGCATCTTGGCTTAGGACCAGTGGCCAACGGTGTGAGGTCATTTGACAATACTATGCAACAGTCAGAAGTATTTACAGAAACGTGAAAAGGAAACAATGATTTCTATAACGCAGTATCAATTATGTACATTTAAAACACATACATAAAATGATATATTATTCAAAGATACATGTATAACCAAAGACATATATTAAACACAATTAGAGTGGCTACCTAAGAAGGGAGGGATGGAACATGAATAACTTGAATGAAGGAAAAAAAGATAAAATGAGAAAGGACTTGTTGATGAAAGGGTGAACCAAATCGTATGATTGCCTCAAATCTCTGTACCTGAGGGAAAAATAGCAAACCAAAGTGAGAAGAAAAAAAGGAAAGAAAAAGAAAAGGTACTTCTGAGTGAGAATGGGGGGGCAGTTTTCAAGAGAAAAGATGAGAATGTTGAGGTAATGAATACCATAGTTGTCCACTACAGAGATAGAAGGCATATATTCTGATATTGGATTAAATGTGGGGAGTGAGGGAGGTGGGTTTTGACTTAGATGATGGCATAATTTATTGAGATATGGCTGGTGAACAAACAAGTATTTTAAGGGAAAATCACAGATTTCATAAGTTTGAATTACTTATCAGACATCTAAGAGGATGTCCTTTTTTTCTTTGCCAGAAATGTGTCTATTTTTAATGTCTATTTCTGAAAAATGAGCCCTTCAATTGATCAAGTGCTATTCTTTTTTTTATTAATTGATTTTATCTTTATTTCTTGTTTTCTCTCGTTTAATAATTATTAATTTTCATTTTTTAAAAAGATTCTATTCATTTTATTTATTTATTTTAAAAAATTTTATTTATTTATTTGACAGAGAGAGACACAGCGAGAGAGGGAATACAAGCAGTGAGAGTGGGAGAGGGAGAAGCAGGCTTCCTGCATAGCAGGGAGCCCAATGCGGGGCTCGATCCCAGGACCTGGAATCATGACCTGAGCCGAAGGCAGCCGCTTAACGACTGAGCCACCCAGGCGCCCCTTATTTATTCATTTTAAATCTTTTTTTTTTTTTAATTTTTAAAATTTATTTATTCATGAGAGACAGAGAGAGAGAAGCAGGCTCCCAAGGAGCAGGGAGCCTGATGCGGGACTCGATCCCAGGACCCTGGGATCATGACCTGAGCCGAAGGCAGACGCTTAACCATCTGAGCCACCCAGGCGCCCCCTTATTTATTCATTTTAGAGAGAGCATGTGCAATCGGGGAAGGGGCAGAGGGAGAGGCAGAAAGAATCTTAAGCAGACTCCGCACTGATCACGGAGCCTGATGCAGGGCTCAATCCCACCACTGTGAGATCATGACCCTAGCTGAAACCAAGAGCTGGATGTTTAACCGACTGAGCCACCCAAGTGTCCCATTATTAATTTTCATTCTTTAAAAACTTTTTTTTTTAATTTTAAATTTTATTTATTTTTTTAATTAAGTTTTTAATTTTAATTCCAGTATAGTTTACATACAGTGTTATATTAGTTTCGGGTATACAATATAGTGATTCAACAATTCTTTTTTTTTTTTTTTTAATATTTTATTTATTTATTTGACAGAGACAGAGACAGCGAGAGCAGGAACACAAGCAGGGGGAGTGGGAAAGGGAGAAGCAGGCTTCCTGCTGAGCCGGGAGCCCGATGTGGGACTCGATCCCAGGACCCTGGGATCATGACCTGAGCCGAAGGCAGTCGCTTAACCAACTGAGCCACCCAGGCGCCCTGATTCAACAATTCTATACATTACTCAGTGCTCATCAGGATAAGTGTACTCTTTAATCCCCTTCACCTATTTCACCCATCCCCCCACCAACTTCCCCTCTGGTAACCATCAGTTCTCTATAGTTAGGAGTCTTTTTCTTGGTTTGTCTTTTTCGTTTCTTAAATTCCACATGAGTGGGGGCACCTGGGTGGCTCAGTTGGTTAAGCGACTGCCTTCGGCTCAGGTCATGATCCTGGAGTCCCGGGATCGAGTCCCGCATCGGGCTCCCTGCTCAGCGGGGTGTCTGCTTCTCCCTCTGACCCTCCCCTTCTCAAGCTCGCTCTCTCTCTCATTCTCTTTCTCAAATAAATAAATAAAATCTTAAAAAAAAAAAAAATTCCACGAGTGAAATCATGTTACTTGTCTTCTCAAACAGACTTATTTCATTTAGCCTTATACTCTTTAGCTCTATTCCTGTCATTGCAAATGGCAAAATTTCATTCTTTTTTATGGCTGAATAATATTCTATTGTATATCTATCCCACATCTTCTGTATCCATTCATTTGTTGATGGACACTTGGGCTGCTTCAATAATTTGGCTATTGTAAATACTGCTGCAATAAACACAGAGGTGCAAGTATCCCCTTTGAATCAGTGTTTTTGTATTTTGGGGGTAAATACCCAGAAGTGCTATTACTGGATCACTTTCTTTTTTTTTTTTTTTAATTTTCCCTCTGACCCTCCTCCCTCTCATGCTCTCTGTCTCTCATTCTCTCTCTCTCAAATAAATAAATAAAATCTTAAAAAAAAAATAAATTTGAGGGCTAAACTTAAGTCTTAAATTTAAATTTTCCCATCAACTTAGTAAATTTTCTTTTATTATTTCTTTGATTCCTGCTTCTCCTCAGTCAGTGCTGTTATCACCTTCTGGAACTTGTATTTTATTATTAGTTTTCTGGATCCATTCTCCATGTCTTCTATTCTTGTCTCTCTAGTTTTATATTATATTTTCCCCTCTGAGTTCTGGTAAATTCTCTTGAGCTGGGTTAACTTTTGACATATCTCATCTGCAGTACAGAGACTGTTGCATTAATTTGGCAATCATGTTTTTCCTAAGAATTTTGTTCAGATTATTTTTCCATCTTTTGAAAAAAAAATTGATGTAATGTCCTAACTTCAAAGTTAAAACGTATTAGTTTTGGGGTGCCTGGGTGGCTCAGTCAGTTGAGCATCTGCCTTTGGCTCAGATCATGATCCCAAGGTCCTGGCACCCAGCCCTTCATCCAGCTCCCTGGTCAGCTGGGAGTCCGCTTCTCCCACTGCCCCTCCCCCCACTCCTGCTCTCTCTCAAATAAATTTAAAAAAGAATTATAGTTTTTAATATTTCTTCCTATTTCATTCGTATGTTTTAAAGATTGCCATTTGCTCTGACCACTCAAATTAATCTTCTTTTGAAACACTGAATCTTTTCACATATCTATTGACTTTATCCATCTGCTTAGCCTTTGGTGGCAAAATGTGTATCACATAATAGGGACTGAACGAGTTCTGTCAGAGATTGTTCCCATCTTTCAGACCCAGTCTAAGGAAAATTATTGGTAACTGTTCTTTGATGGTGTAGAGGTCCAATAGACTGTATGGGATTGGTAAGGAGCAACAGGTGGAGGGAAGCAGCCTTGGGAGAGGGAGTTTCACACAGTTCTGAACAGGGGCTCAGGAACAAGAAGTTAAAGTACCAGTCTTCTGATCCAGTTACATTTTAAAGATGTAAAAAACAAAACCACCACCACAGATCCAGGGAAGTCAAGTAATTTTTCCAAGAATCCACAACGATACAGAACTTCCCAAGTCGACTTACAATACCTCTTGATTTACTTCCACACAACCTTCCCTCAGCAAGAGCCAACTTTACTGTATCTTTTTACAAAAAGAAAAGTCGGGGGTGGGGAAAGTCAGGGGTCTTGGGGATGTAGTCCGCCATAAAGGAAAAGACTGATACTCTGATACTTATCCACTGTGTCACCTTGGGCACTTTGCTACGCTTCTCTAGGATTCAGTTTCCTCATCTAAAAAACAGATGGGGAAGACGGATAATAACTGCTCTTACAAGACCTTTAAGATCCTCAAGTAAAAGCCTGGGGCGCTAGTCCGGGCCTGTGGCGGGAGACCCTGGCCTAAGATGACTGGAGGCGGCCGGGTTGTGGGGTGTCTCCGTCAGCCCGAACCCCAGACCAGCACGAGTGTCCTCGATGGCCACCACTGCAGCAACAGCAGCCACCGCCGCGAACGCCCGCGTCGCCTGGCCTGCCTTGGCCGGGCCTCTCCTCACCTCACAGGCGCCGCGTTCCCAACTCCAGCCTCAGCTCACCTTCCCGACCACACCTCTGCGCACGCGCAGCGCCCGCCTCCCCCGCTCTCTGGAGCCGCGGAACTTGCGTTCAGAGATTTTCCTCCCAGTGCGGCCACCGTCGTTAGGGGAGGAAGGCGGGAGGGGGCGGGGACACGGGTGGGAGGTGGGTAAGCGCGCGCACCGCCCGTCCGTCGTGGTTTCCTGGCTGCGCGCGGCGGTGGCGGAGTGGCTGCAGCTGTAGCAGCAGCCGCGAAGATGGCGGAGGGGTTGGAGCGTGTCCGGATCTCCGCGTCGGAGCTGCGAGGGATTCTGGCTGCTCTGGCTCCGCAGGCCGGGAGCAGAGGTGGGTCGCGCCGCCCAGCTCCTGGGCCGGGCCTGCCCGCCCCGCCTCCCTCTCCTCCTCTGCCTCCTCCCTGCTCAGTCCGCGGCGCTCCTGAGCCCCCGCCCCTTCCCCAGCAGTGGGTGCGGGGGCCGAGGGCCGTCCCTTGGCCGCCCCACCAGCCCGAGGGCCAGTGTGGAATCGGGCTCGGCCAGCCCCGGCCCCCTCCGGGAGAGCCCGACCCGAGTTCCTGCCTCCGCCCCCTTTCTCACAGCGAAGGTGACTGCTCCCCATTGCCCCAGCCTTCTCAGAGCAGTTTGTGATTCCCAGTCGTCAGGAGACGCGGCGAGAAGCGGGTGCTGGGGTCTGGGGGAGGCCCCGGGATGTATCGTTCCCAGAGGAATCATCCGCATGCCTTCCCTGTCATCTCTTTAGAGTTGGAGAGAAGGAGCTGGGGAAATCGAGGAGAAAGATTGAACAGCTTGGGACTTCCTTGCTGAACTTTTTCCCCCAAGGCAGGGTTCTGAAGTTTGCGCCACCGGAGAGATCCAGGACCTCCGGTAGAGAGCTGACTCTATTCTGGTTTGCCTTTGGCATATGTGGGAGCAGTTTTTATCAGAGAGAATGCTCATCTTGCAAATTAAGGTCTCCATCCACACCAGGAAAGCTCCAAGGAAGATTCTAGTATCTCATCTCTCCTTTGTTAGGTGGTGGAGTTGTGTAGAATGGTAGTTGTGCTTCTGCAGGCTTGTGGCCAAAGTCTGTGAAATTGGTTTTCGTTGGTCAGTTGAATGGGATTATTCAGGGTGTTTTCTCCCTCTGCTCTGAGTAGTAGTAGCTTTTCTCATTCCTCCTCCCCACCTCTAACTTAAGTTACAAAGGCTCCTGAGGGTGAGTTATTCTGGAGGTAAGCTGCTTTGCCTTTATTTGCACTTGAAGAAATGTTTTTTTAATAAAGCTTTTGAAAATACTGAGGCAGAGGTTTTGTGTTTTTGCGTCTTTCTGTTTTGTTACACCTATGAGTTAAATGCTGGAGGATATTATTTATTCCTGTTATGGGTTTGTTTGTATTGGTGTTTATAGAACAATACTAGGATTTTATAAAGCATTCTGTTTTGAGTACTCTATAATCTCAGTAATTGCTGTCCGTTTCCCATTGACAAGTTTAGTGGCTATTTGTAGTAGTCTCTCCCCTTAATAGGTAAAGGTAACAGATACCAAAAATAGATACTTGCTTATCTGTCATTCAGTAAGTTTAGGGAGCCTGGAGAGTAGTTTCGAAAGTCCTGTACCCTTATTTTTAAGTACTACAGTCCTTGGTATTTTGAGAGCATGTCACAATACTTCCATCATCCTCCAGAGAAAGCTCCTTTATGGAACTTTTTCCTTCTCATATTCCACATCATAGTAGCAGTTAGTCGCAGTATTCTAATGATGATAGTCTGAGCAGTATTTCCTTGGAATGACTGCTGGCTGCTGTTAGAGAGTTGGTGAGCATGAGTGGAGTTGAAGAATGTGAAAGGAACTGCTTCCTGTTTGCTTCAATAAGAGGTATGTGTTTGGGCAATTGGTATCCTAAAAGAAGAGGATTGTCCTGGTCGAGTTCAGAGACTGGAGTTGCGTATTTTTCCCCCCCAGAGATGTCCAGAACTGTGGATTGTTGTGCATACCCCTCTTTTTCTCCTTTATCCCCAACTATTAGTACTATGTTAAAAAGGGCTTAGCCACCCTGGAAAAATGTTAGAAGCACTAGAAGAAAAGACTAAAATGGATCCAAGGGCTCCATAGCAGAGAACAGTTTGATGTTCAAATAGTTAGAGATCTTTTATTCCGGCAATGATAAGGTAGTTTGAGGTCTTGGACATCTGGATATGACTTGGGTAACACAAGAGAGTATGTTGTTGTTGTTGTTGTTGTTACTGTTTTTCCTATTTCCCTAATTCAAGTGTAGATAGCTCTAACATAATGAAGTTCTTAGCCTTGCCAATTGCTAAACAAGTACTGTAAACCTAGTAGAATTTCTGCTGCTTCAGAAATTTCCTTCCATGTTCGCCAGTATTAGCATTTCGATGTGTTGTTTTTGCTTGGCTTTTCTGTTATTTAACCAGAGTGACAGTTTTTTTTCCTTCCCTCCCCTTTTATTCTTTTCTTCTACTTGTTCCTTTCTTCTACCTGTTCCTCCCCAACACTCTCTCCAACATCATAGAAAACATGAAGGAGCCCAGGCAGCGCAGAGATAACCGGCGCCCAGATCTGGAAATCTATAAGCCTGGTCTTTCCCGATTGAGGAACAAACCTAAAATCAAGGAACCTTCTGGGAGTGACGAATTTAAGGATGAAATTATTAACGACAGGGATTCCTCTGCTGTTGGAAATGGTACACAGGTCATTAAAGATGTCTGCAAGGAACTGGATAACCAACATCAAAATGGTCCTGTAGACCCAGAAAATATTGGGGCACAGGAGTCCTTTCCTAGCACTTCTGGACAAGAGGATCGAAGTCTAAGAATTATCAAGAGAACAAAGAAACCTGACATGCAGATCTACCAGCCTGGAAGGCGTTTGCAGACTCTTACCAAAGAATCGACTGGCAGAGTGGGTGAGGAAGAAATCCTCAACCAGGTGGAGCAATTGAGAGTAGAAGAAGATGAGTATAGGGGAAATGTGAAAGAGGAGGTCATGAATAAACCAGACAAAGATGAGGCAGAAAAAGGCCTAAATGGTGACAGAATAAGGGCTGCAAAGGGAGAAAAAGGAAAGAGGATTGAGAAGGGGGAGGGGATAAAGAAAGTGACCGATGACCTGGCACAGGGGAAGCCGGGTTCAGCAAAGCGCTACTCCCGCTCAGACAAACGAAGGAACCGCTACCGCACTTGTAGTACCAGCTCGGCTGGCAGCAACAACAGCGCTGAGGGGGCTGGCCTGACTGATAGTGGATGTCGCCGCCGCCGACAGGATCGGACCAAGGAGAGGCCACGACTGAAGAAGCAAGTATCTATGTCCTCAACTGACTCTTTAGATGAGGACAGAATCGATGAGCCCGATGGGCCCAGGAGGAGCTCGGAAAGGAAGAAACATTTAGAAAGAAGCTGGTCTGGCCGTGGGGAGGGAGAGCAGAAAAGCAATGGGAAAGAAAATCGAGGCACTCTTCGTGTCACTTTTGATGCAGAAACCATGAACAAAGATTCCCCCCTCGTGAGATCAGCCAGGGAGGATGTGGATAGGATAAAGCTTGACAAAGGCCTGAGCAGTGGGGGCAAAGGCTCAGAGAAGCAGGAGTCCAAAAACCTGAAACAAGAACTTCGAGGCCGTGGTCGTGGCATTCTGATTCTGCCTGCCCATACCACCCTATCGGTCAGTTCAGCCGGTTCTCCAGAATCTGCACCTTTGGGACCTCGGCTTTTATTTGGATCTGGTAGTAAGG
Source organism: Mirounga leonina (assembly GCF_011800145.1). Classification (NCBI taxonomy): domain Eukaryota; kingdom Metazoa; phylum Chordata; class Mammalia; order Carnivora; family Phocidae; genus Mirounga; species Mirounga leonina. Next base: position 1,383,274 of record NW_023270503.1, read on the forward strand.
GATCTCGGAGTTGGGGCCGAGGAGGCACCACTCGACGATTATGGGACCCAAACAATCCTGATCAGAAACCTGCTCTAAAGAGCCAGACGCCCCAGCTACATTTCTTAGACACTGATGATGAAGTCAGCCCTACCTCTTGGGGTGATTCCCGCCAAGCCCAAGCATCTTACTATAAGTTTCAAAACTCTGACAACCCCTATTATTACCCCCGGACACCAGGCCCTGCCTCTCAGTATCCTTATACGGGCTATAGCCCTCTGCAGTACCCTGTGGGCCCTACAAATGGTGTGTACCCCGGGCCTTACTACCCAGGCTACCCAACTGCATCAGGACAGTATGTCTGTGGCCCCCTCCCTGCCAGCACCATGAGTCCTGAGGAGATGGAACAGCACATGAGGAACATGCAGCAGCAGGAGCTACATAGGCTTCTCCGGGTGGCTGACAACCAGGAACTGCAGCTCAGCAACCTGCTCTCCAGGGACCGCATCAGCCCTGAGGGTCTGGAGAAGATGACCCAGCTCAGGTGTGCTGTGTTCCGTCCTAGAGGGACGTGGGGGTAAGCTGGAGGTGGGTAGGCTCCTGTGGTGGAGGAGCGTAGAAACTTTTGGCAGGGCACTGGGCATTAAATCCCTTTCACATTGATTTTTATAAGGAAGGAGCAGTTGGAAAAAAGAACAGAAAATTTGGTTTCTTGTCTTAGAAATGATTATGCTTCCCACTTTTTCTTTAAGAAAAAAAATCTTTAAGAGAACATGGAATCTGGAAATGGAAAAGGAAAGACTTTCCAGAATGCCAAGAAGTGAACAACATATAACTTGTGGTGAAGATCTTATTTCAGCTGTTAAATTTAGGTGGAGGCATATGGGGAAAAATCATTTTCCTAGACATAACTGTCTTTAGAATGACATTCTGCTGTGCAGAATAAAAAGTCAAATGAGTACTATACCTGGTGGCATTTTGGATTTCCTGCCAAGGAAGGTGTTTAATTTGCAAGAAGCTCAGATCTTGGGTTTAGCCTTTCTTATGGTGTATTTGGAGCTAGAAGTTGCATGTATTTTATTCCAGAGCTGAACTGCTGCAGCTATATGAGCGCTGTATCCTATTAGATATTGAGTTCTCTGATAATCAGAATGTGGATCAGATCCTGTGGAAGAATGCTTTCTATCAGGTGATTGAGAAGTTCAGGCAGCTTCTCAAGGATCCAAATGTTGAGAACCCCGAACAGATTCGGAACAGACTTTTGGAGCTCTTGGATGAGGTAAACCATCATCTTTTTGTCCTCAGGATAAAGGCCTTAGCATTCTGTAGTTGTGATGGGTTTTTATCACCTGTAATATGATGATTTATAGCAGAACATTGACTAAAAACTTGATGCTCTTTTCTTGGGTTTAGGCCTAACCCACCCTATTGCTTCCTTGGGACCATAACTTATTGGCAATTGGAGTTAGTTCTGACCTTGAAAATTTTCTGAATATCTTGTTTGGGGGTGGGTGCTGTAGGGGGAGAAAGTGTGTATGGTGTGTGTCTGTGTATGTGTGTGTGTGTGTATTCATATTTTTAAAACCATGGAGGGGCTCATACTGTGAATTTGTCTTGTGTTTAGTTGGTGACCACTAAATACTGTGTATGCCTCTCTTTACATGGGATGACTAAACATTAGCAGAACTGTGGACAGGTTACTTGCCCCAGTTTCTGGTGGGTAGATTGGATCAGAACAGTCTGATTCAGCTGTTTCTTATTTTTTGTCTTTATAGGGTAGTGACTTCTTTGATAGTTTGCTTCAGAAGCTGCAGGTTACTTACAAGTTCAAACTGGAGGACTACATGGATGGTCTTGCCATTCGCAGCAAGCCATTACGCAAGACAGTAAGCCAGCTTCTTTATCTTAAATTTAATCATCCATTTAGTAAGCATTTGTCTAGTGTTATGTGCTAGGCACTATGCTAGGTGTTGAGGATACAAAACAAAAGATACAGTCCAGTGGGGGAACAGACCAATTAAACCTGCAATTATCAAGTAATAAGTACCATGGTAATGTTATATATACAGTGTGGAAGGGGCACAGAGTGAAATGGCTCTGATTCCGACTGGTGGAGTCAAGGGAGACTTCTGAGAGACTGTCAAGTCTTGAAACCTGACTAGGAGTGGAAGGGGCAGTACAGAGCACAGCAAGAGAGAATCAGGCCTTGTTGGAAAGTGTAAGAAGTTCAATATGCTGGTTTTTGTAATGTGGAATTGGGCTGTTGTAGGAGGTAAAGCTAATGAAGTAGAAAGGGATAGATCAAAAACTTTTGTATGGCATACTGAAGAGTTTGGACTTTATTCTGAAAGCAGCGAGGAGCCATGGCTTGATTTTCACTAAATGGATAGCATAGATTTCTTCTTAGAACCAGTCACTGGCAAATGGATGATTTTGGGCAAGAGAGTGGAGGTAGGAGGGTCAGGTTGAGGGCCTGAACCTAAGGTAGAGGTAGTGGAGGTGGAAAAGAGGAGACAAATTGGAAAGATATAAGGGAAATAGAATTGACTTGCTGGCTGATTTGGTGTGAATGATGAGATAGGAGGCATAAGGAGTCTCGATCATCTCCCAGTTTGTGGCCTAGGAGGGTGGCTGGGAAGGAAGAGGTTAGTTTAGTTTTGGCTGTGCGTAAGTAGAGGAACTTGAAAATGAACAGATGAATATTCTGGTCTGTTTGAAGCTCAGGGGAAAGAGCTAAGCTGGTGCTATAGATTCAGAAGTCATCAGTGTGTAAGTGATAGTTGAAGCAGAAGTTGGGATCCTGGGATACTGGCCAGTCAGCCAGAGAGTGAGGGGTGGGGATCAAATTTCAAGGTGGTGGTGGGCAGAATTGTCAAGTGCTGTAGAGTCAGCGAATGCTGCTATTACTGAAAGTGTCCATTGGATTGGATGAGCTTATCACAATTTATTTCAGTTGGAGAGGATGGAAGACAGATTGCAGAGAATGAAAAGTGGGACAGTAGATACAACGAAGGGAGTAATATAGACCATCCTTTTAAGAATCTTGGCTGTGAAGGCAAGGAGGGAAGATAGTAGTTAAAAGAGAACATAGTGTCAAGAGAAGTTTGTTTTTAAGCTGGAAGAGTCTTAAGCATATTTATATATTGAGAGGAAAGGGCCAGGGTAAAGGAAGAAGTTAAATAAAGATTCATTAGAGAAAGGCATATGATTTATGGAGCAGCGACTTCCTCTTTCTACTCCTGATGATTGGTGTGCACAAACTCTATTACTAATCAACAAGTATTTATTGAGACCCTCCTACATGCCACATGTTTTTCTAAGACACATAATTCATTGTGGAACAAGAAAGCCATGATCCCAGCTCTTGGAGTTTAGAGTTTGCTTAGGGGTGAATACAGGTGGTGGATTAGTAATTGCAGATGCAGCAACTTCTGCAAATGATGTTGGGTGGGGTATAAGGTAAAGGGGTTTAGAGGATCATGGAAGACTGAGGAAGTCAGTTAAGGTGGGGCTAAAAATCTGAGATGTTAGCCAAGTGAAGGTGTATGTGAAGATGCTAGAACATTCTATGGAGAGGAAGTAGTATATGTGCAGGTCCTGAAGCTGGAAAGAGCATGGTGTGTTAGGGAGACTAAGAAAAGTCTAGTCTGACTGAGGTACAGAGAGAGAGAGGGGGGAGGTGGTGCTGCAGAGGTAAACAGAAGCTAGATCATCTGGGACTTCATCCAGAGGATAGTGGAGAGCCTTTGGTGGAATTTGTTTTTTTCTTCCCCCCATTGAGATAGTAGAGTGCTATAGTATGTTTCTTTTTTTTTTTTTTTAAAGATTTTATTTATTTATTTGAGAGAGAGGATGAGAGGAGAGAGAGAGCACATGAGAGGGGGGAGGGGCAGAGGGAGAAGCAGACTCCCTGCCGAGCAGGGAGCCCGATGCGGGACTCAATCCCGGGACTCCAGGATCATGACCTGAGCCGAAGGCAGTCGCTTAACCGACTGAGCCACCCAGGAGTCCTAGAGTGCTGTAGTATGGAAACATAATCTGTTTTCTTGGTGCTTTGTCAGCTAACTACAAAGGGTTCTTGGTGTTCATTCATAGAATGTGTGGAATAGTCAGGACTCTGAAGGTATATGGCTTGTAATGGTACATAACTTTGCTGAGGCACACATTTGTTATATATTAGGAGGTTGATGTGCAGCAGCTAGTTATTTAGCTAGTGGATGAGCCTTCCTCAGGGGCAGTATCTACTTCTCCTTGAAGTTTTGTTCTTTATTCGGTGATGTGTTAATTTCTTGTGTGTGAGGTGGAGTGGAATTGTATGTTATGAAGTGATGTTCCTTAGGTTTTTTGGTTGGACACATGTCTTGGGATTGTTAAGGGTCTACTCTGTTGTTTTGTAATGGAGGGACAGATGCCAAGCCCATTATTGAGAAAACATACATATAGAGAGGGAGAGAGAACTACCCAGTCCCTGGCCATTTTGTAGGTGTTTGGTAAAGGGTGACTATGTTATCATTTTAGGGAATTGTTATTGTTCTGCAAAGTGAATGAAATGCAGTAACACAGTGCAGTGATACTAATAGTTTGAGGAGAGAGAGACTATAGTGATGACAGGAAAATAACAGAATAAGTTATTTGTATATCACTTTATAATTTGTGAAGTATTTAACACTTACTCTATGGAGTATGCATTTTTATATTCAGATGAAGAAACTTGAGTCCAAAAAACAGTCCCAAAGGCCTACGGAAGATCACACAACTCTTACATATAGAGAGTCAGGTTTCCTGGTTTCCAGGTTTCAGAATGTTTTCTTCTGTTTACCTGGGACTTGAAATAAGAATGACCCCTCTCTTTTCTGCCATTCTTTCTCATTGGCTGTTTTCGCTAGGCAAGTTTAGACTGAAAACTTTTTTTTCTTTGTTGAGGACTACTAGTGCCTTATTAGTGCTGTTCTGTCACTTTGATCCTATCATTGTCCTTTGGTGTTGAAGTTAAAGTTTCTTGGGTATACTACTAACTGATCAACTAACTGATCATTTTTCCTGAAGGTAAAATATGCTTTGATCAGTGCCCAACGATGTATGATTTGCCAAGGAGATATTGCTAGGTATCGGGAACAAGCCAATGACACAGCAAACTACGGGAAAGCACGCAGGTACTTTTGCCTCTTGTTCATTGCTTCTCTTTCCTTGCGGCGTTAAGCTAAGCCCTATTAAGAGCAATGGGCCACCCGAGCTGCCTCTCATATGGAAGTCCTACAGGTGCCCCTGTTGGTCTTTGTAATCAGGCTTTACCACTCCAGCGTTACATCTAACACTCCAGCTTATGTCTTAAGCAGTTAGAGCTATCAGGTGATGAAATGGGAAAGCATTGATATGGAGCTAGCATTTTTTACTGTTTTTCTATTCCAGTTGGTACCTAAAGGCCCAGCATATTGCTCCCAAGAATGGGCGCCCATATAACCAGTTGGCTCTGCTGGCAGTGTATACGGTAAGCAATCCTATGGACAGGGGAAGTATTTTGCAGACAGTATCTTAGAAAGAATGGATTTTGATAGCATCAGCTCCTGGAGCTAGAGTTCCTCTGAACACTAAACCTAAAAAATATCCTTTCCTGCCATCCTCACATTCCTCTTGTTACTTTCAGAGGTAAGTTGTCAGTGATTCTTCATTCCAGTTGAATCTGTACTTCATTCCCTTTCATTGCACTTGAGTTCCTAAAGGAATGCTCATGCTCCAGCCAGACACCACTCTTTGTTTTTGACCAAGGCTTCTGCTCTGAATCTTGTCTTTCTTCCCTTCCCTGTCCTGTTGAATGAGGTTACTCATTTCTAGAAGGAAAATAAGGCTCCCTTTACCACTTTTCCTTAAAGTCCTCAACTAGCCCTAACTAGTGAGATCCTTACTTCCTTTCCCCAGATTAACCCCTTATTCCTCTTAAGTTTTCACTTAATGAGCCTCCTTAGCAGAAGCACTTAGTGCCAAATTGTATCTTCCTAGATCTTACCAAACTCCTCTCAATATGCCTCTAACAGAGAGCCTTGGGAGCAGGTAACAGCCCCTCGTAAGGAAGCTGAATTGAAGGCGGTGGGGAGGTCAATGGTAGGTATCAAAGATTTAAGTATAAAGCAGCTAACATGCTCATTTAACAGGAAGAGTTTTCATAATGCTATTGCCCGAATACTCAGTGTTTGAGTTAAAATATTTATTCCCCTTTATTCAACAAAAGATTCAAAGAAATTCCTAACACTTCATGATGGATTGAAATTGTTGATTAAGTAGTGTGGTTGACTGACACACTTCCTTCTACATCTCTAGAATATCTTCATTCTCTTTCTTTCTTTCTTTCTTTCTTTCTTTCTTTCTTTCTTTCTTTCTTTCTTTCTTTCTTTTTTAAGATTTTATTTATTTTTTGACAGAGAGAGACACAGCGAGAGAGGGAACACAAGCAGGGGGAGTGGGAGAGGGAGAAGCAGGCCTCCTGCGGAGCAGGGAGCCCGATGTGGGGCTTGATCCCAGGACCCTGTGATCATGACCTGAGCTGAAGGCAGACGCCCAGTGACTGAGCCACCCAGGCGCCCCCACTCTTTCTTTTTTTAGATTTTATTTATTTATTTGAGTGAGAGAGAGAGATCAGCAACAGTGGGGAGGGGTAGAGGGAGAAGCAGACTTCCCACTGAGCAGAGAGCCCGATGCTGGGCTTTATCCTAGGACCCTGGGATCATGACCTGAGCTGAAGGTAGATGCTTAACCGACTGAGCCACCCAGGTGCCCCTCTTCATTCACTCTTTATTTTCTTTAGTACACTAATAGTATTTTGCAACTATCAACTCTATCTAAGTCCAAGACGTTTTCATCACCCCAAAAGGAAACCTCATACCCATTACTCTCCATTCCTTCTACCTCCCAGCCTCTGGCAACCACTTAGTCTGCTCTCTGTTTCAGGATATACCTATTGAATGTTTCATATAAATGGAATCATCCAGTATGTGACTTCTTTATGTCTGGCTTCTTGCATTTAGCATAAAGTTTTTGAGGTTCGTTTATGTTGTAGGATGTCTCAGTACTTCATTTTTATGGCCAAATCATATTCCATTGTATGGATATACTATACTTTATTCATTAGTTATTGGACGTTTTGGTTTGTTTTCACCTTTTAGCTATTGTGAATAGTGCTTTGTGAAGTACAGGTATTTGAATAACTGTCGTCAGTTCTTCTGAGTCTATACTTATGAGTGGAATTGCTGGGTTATATGGTAATTCCATGTTTAGCCTTTTTTTTGAGATTATTTTAGAGACAGTGTGCATGCTGGTGGGGGGAGGAACGAAGAGAGAGAGGGAGAGAAACAGACTCCCTGCTGAGCATGGAGCCCAGTGCGGGGCTCGATCTCACGACCCTGAGATCATGATCTGAACCGAGATCATGATCTGAGCCGAAATCAAGAGTCAGATGTTTAACTGGCAGCCGGCAGGCGCCCCCATGTTTAACTTTTTAAGGGATCACCAAACTTTTCCATAGAGGCTGCACCTTTTTACATTCCCACCAGCAATGTACAAGGGTTCTAGTTCCTCCATGTTCTCACCAACATTTTCATTTCTTTGATTATGACCCACCCGCACTGTGGGTTTTTTCCCCCCACTTGGGGACATTTTTTTCTTTAGTGTTTTTTTCTTCTTTCCGTCCTTCCTTCCTTCCTTCCTTCCTCTCCCTTTCTTTTCTTCTTTCTTTCCTTCCTTCCTTCCTTCCTTCATTCCTTGTCAGTTTTAAGTTTGCAGAAAAATTAAGCAGAAAGTACAGAGTTCCCATATACTCCCTCAACTCCTCTCCCAGTCAATTTTCCCTGTCATTAACATCTTGCATTAGTGTAATACATTTGTTTATTATTGGTGAGCCAGTATTGATACATTATCACTAACTAAAGTTCCTAGTTTACATTAGGGTTCACTTTTGTACAGTCTGTGGATTTGAACAAATCTGTAATGACATGTATTCATCATTACGGTATCAAACAGAGTAGTTTCACTGTCCTAAAAATACCCTGTGCTCCACCTCCACCTATTCATCCCTCCTCACTCCTCTGAACCTCTAGTAATCTTAATTTTTACTGTCTATAGTTTTGCCTTTTCCTGAATGTCATAGTTGGAAACCATACAGTATGTAACCTTTTCATATTAGCTTGTTTCACTTAGTAATATGCATTTAGGATTACTTTTGTGATGTGACAGCTCT